>NW_024081415.1:425461-502770 GCF_003009895.1 Hyaena hyaena
AACCATGAGAGACTCTTGAATGCTGAGAAACAAAATGAGGACTGATGGATGGGAAGGGGGGAGATGGACATGGAGGAGGGCACTTGTAGGGATGAGCACTGGGTGTTATATGGAAACCAATTTGACAATACACTATTTGTAAAAAAAGAAAGGTTGCTTCTAGGAGTAAACGTTAAAATTCTTAGACATAGTTTTAATTATAGCTCAAGGACAATATGTTAAGTCAATAAGAAAATGTAAGGGTATGAGTTGGCATAAATTTAAAATATTTATATTCAACATTTTGAGAGTGTTTCCAGTACAAAAAGTGATAGATCACAGTGTATTAAATTTATTAATATGAAAATCAACTACAATTGAATTTTTTCCATTTTTCCCATTTAATGAGAAAGGAACCAAATTATTTTCTTGAAAAAAATCCCCCCCCCACCTAATACATACATTTCTCAGTGTTTATTCTCAAAGGCCAACTGTAAAGGGAGCTTTTCTGATATTCCACACTACCTCACAGTTTGTTGTAAGTGGTCCCCTAATGTGATTATTATATTGTTTTTATAATTACATTACTCATTAAACTTTGAGTTCTTTGAGGACAAGGCCTACTTTTATTCCTACAATTACATCATTTATAATAATGCCCGACAAATATTAATAACTAAATGGGTATTCTAGAAGCAATGAATACATGAATGTGTAACACCATGAATGAAAGACCTATAATTACAGATCAACATAACTTCTAGAGATATCCTTTGTAATTAAATAAATGTATCTCATTTTCTTTAAAAGTTAAAAAGAAAAAAAAGCATTAATATTAGTTCATTTTTCAAGGAAAAAAAAAAAGACCTTGGGCTTCATTTTGTTACCAAACCTTAGTAAAATGTATGGGAACCTATTAAAGGAAAATATGATTAGACCTCAGTGGTGGATTATTTTTATTATACCATTACTTAAAAACACACAAAGAACTAGGTATAAATTTTCATAGCTGATGTGAATTTTAGAGTATAATTTCATTTGCACAAGAAATGTAGCTTTTTTATCTACCTTTGTCTTAACTAAATTTCTCCTTCGAGTATAATTTCTTAGGTTTCCCATTTTGTATCAACACTGGGGATGAGGCCATAAGAACCTAAATATCTTCATGCTTTATAGACATCACTAAAACAATTCATTAATAGTTTGCAAAAGCCTCAATGATAACTTTTGGCTTGTATCTTGTGGCCTAGTTTTGGTTCAGTTGCTCTCTTTTTGCTACTTCTGTTCCATTCTTAGGAATACAGAAATCATTTGGCAATTCATACTTAATGCTGGAGGGCTGAAATTTGATGATGCTATCTGTCCAGGCACATCATGCAGCAATTTCTTTTCTGGTATCTTATCCTATCTCTAAGGCTATACATAGAAAATATGGGCAGGGGCGCCTGGGTGGCTTAGTCGGTTAAGCGTCCGACTTTCGCTTAGGTCACGATCTCGTGGTTCGTGGGTTTGAGCCCCGCATCCGGCTCTGTGCTGACCGCCAGCTCGGAGCCTGGAACCTGTTTCAGTCTGTGACTCCCTCTCTCTCTGACCCTCCCATGCTCATGCTCTCTCTCTCTCTCTCTCCTAGAAGTAAATAAAAACATAAAAAAAATAAGAAAAAAAAAGAAAATATGGGCAGATCTCTAGTGTTCTTAGACTCCACAAAGCAACTGGAAAGGAAACGGGCTCTTCTCTTAATTCACTGTGTTTCTGTGATGTGTTTTATACCACGTGGTATAATTATACCATGAGCCTTTTCTGCTCCCTTAAGAGTCTGATCTCTCCTAAATAAAAAGGATTCTTATTTTTCCTCTCTCTACTTCTTTAGTCATATCCCCCCCGCCCCGCCCCGGCATAACTACAGAATCAAACTACTTTAACTGGATTAAGGGACAGAAAAAAAAGAATTGCCATGGTAACAAAAAAGGCAGTTAATATTTAAAGAAAATTTTTGATTCAAGTATCTTATGCTTGTGTCAGGGGACACAGCAGATGCACAAGCATGCCTCAAGAAGCACTCTGAGCATCCACTGAGAGCAATGAGACATGAAGCTAGCAAAGCAAGTGGGGTTAAGAAGTGGGAGTCAAAGTAGAGTGGAATTTGGTTTTCATCCTTTCATAAAAGGAAGTTATCAATATGATTTTAAAAGTGGGATGTTACATGGTGGGCTTTCCTGTTTTGGAAGAATAATTTAGTGACTTAGAGGATGATATAAAGATAGGAGAAATTAGTAGGAGGTTATTGAGTCCAAGCAGGAAATCAGAAGGACCTAATTTAAATAAGTTTTACAATGATCAGATAACATGGTTTTTATAAATATAAACGATTTATTTAATACTCTCAATATTTATTTAGTTCATTTCATGATTATATACAGGTTATCTGTTTTGTAGAAAATAAGTCATCTTAGATATGTTATTTTGAATAAGAAAATCAATTTACTTCTAAGTGATAAAATCTGAATATGATTAAGAGCATTTAAAGACCCTTGATGCTGATCATAAGTAAACTATTAGAATTCACTACATTAAAACAGCTTTAGAACAGCATCTGTGATTAATCTAGAAAAATGTGTAGATTACTTACATTATCAAATGATTACATCCATCATAGTAAAATAACTTAATAGGATTCCATTTTAGGAATGCATAATAATTAATTATCTGGTTATTAGAGCAATTAGCATAGGCTTGAATCTGCACTATTATAAAATAATTTCATTTTTAAAATTATATTTCTCTTTGGATCTATGAGAATTGAAAAATTTAAAAAGTACAAATAATATAGTGTTATCATGCTAAATTTCAACAGAACTGACTTTTTAATGAAGTAAACTATAATTATCATAATATTTTTATATTATATTTACAGTCCGGTGTTCACTGTATTTAGCTTCTATTTTCATTAAGGATGAAATATTCATTCAGGAAAGAAATTCAATTGCATGCGGGTCAGAATGAATACCAAGAGCCCATTTCCTCAGCAACTATGCATTCCTCAGTAAACCACGATGCGAAAAATAATCTCATGATTTCTTTAGACTACTAATACTTACTTTATTAAGGACTAATTTCCAAAGTCAGCCTCCTTAAAATCCTCATCTTACTGAATTTCTTGCAAAAGATTGGCCATGCTATCTTTTCAAATCTCTCTTTTCTCTTGGGTTTTGTGATCCATTCTGCCCTGGCTCTCTATCATACCCTAATTTGACCTGTATGGTATGTATCCACAGCTTCATCCTTCCCTTATAGAATCCTGATTTTATCAAGTATTCAACACTTCTTCATAAAGCAATTTTTTTTGTGACCAAAGCTATAAAGGAAGACCTGTCCATGGTTAGAAAAGAATCTTTCTCTTTCTTACTGGATAGACATTTGCTGCTGCAGTCACCCATTAACATGAAAGAAACAAGCCTAAAATAGAAAGATGATGTAACAGAGATTCTGCTATGTACTTCCTAACCTCAGCACACATTGCTCAGTCTCCCTTGCAGCCAACAATCCCATGTGACTAAGTTCTGGTAGTGTGTGATACATTTGGGGCTGGCCATTAAACCCCCAGAGGAATATTCAACTCTTTCTTTCACCTGTCTCAGGACCTTGAAGGCCTTTGTTGAAGATACCAGTGTTACAAAAATAGAAAAGATTTGAAATCCCCTAGATTCCCTGAGTCATCACTTGGAAAAGAGATGCTCAGGAAAGCTATCCAAATGGGAAAATCTCCAATGACTAAGTTTAGGTGAGAAATAAACTTTCATTTTAATGAGTTTCTGAACCCCAAACTTCCAAAGACATGTATAGGAATGGAATAATGGAGGCAGGATAAAAAAGAGACTTCTGGAGAGCTTGTAAGTCCATATCCTCAAAGAGGTGCATCCATGGAAAGGAGAGAATGAATCTGTCACAGTGCATCACCTTGTTAGCTTTTGAATGAATCTGTACAACTATAGAGCACAGAGAAATGCAGAGAATGTATATGCTGAGTTCTTTATAAAGCAGCAAGTCAAGGACAAAAGAGCAGGAAGTTAGGTAACAAACTTACAAAGAGAAACAGAGAAAGAGAGATGGATGGTAGTACACAAGGGAGTCAAGGAATAGATAGGATTATACTTAGCATTGCTTTAAAAATAGGTAGCTGAAAGCATTATAATCAGACTCCACTAACTAAACTCAGCAGGTTCCAGGAGCACTCTGCACGCTCCAGAGAACTAACCCTGCTGAAGCTAAAGCAGATGGAAAGGGAAAATATTGAGGATATTAGTAGTAGCATGGGGCTATTTCAAGTCTTGGTAGGCAATGCAAAACAAGCCATAAAGACTAGGTGTGTGTGTCGTTTGTCCGTTTAAAGTCAATGAACTTCGAGGTCTCACCAAATACAGGGAATCCCTGAAGAGGATACCCCAAGTTCTGTTTAGCAGAAGGAAATGATATATAATGGGGATAATTACTTTTGGAAAATCCTGGTAATATTTGGTAAATTAGCAAGGGACATTAGGCTGGAGTCCACCTGGCCTGCACAAAGCTAAAAAGTGCTCCCTTTGCTTTATAAAGCCAAAATCCATCCTTCCTGTACTCCCACCCAAAGACAGCCTTTCCATCAGAACTGGTAGTACTACACATTAAAATGCCAGCAAATACAGACCAAATTTATGCCACGCAATGCTAAACAATAGCTCTCAATCCTTTATCTTTTTTTTTTCAGTAATCACATATGAAAAAGTTCTCTCATGTGACCCAATAGGTTTAGAGCTCTGCATCTTGAGTCCAGAGAACAACTTGTTCTTGCAATATAATTTGCAATACAGTTTATCTTGTTTAGAGTCTCTCTGTCTCTCTTTCTCTCTCTCTGTTTCTCTGTCTCTGTCTTTCTCTCTTTCTCTCAGTTTCTCTCTCTTTCCCTTGCTCTCAATTTAATTTCACTTATCATACTGCAGATTTGGAGTAGAACCTTCTTTCCTCTATGCATTTCTACATATCATTAACTTCCAGTGCCAATGAAAAATTATTTCATCATTGCAATAACAATATCTGTAGGCATATTTGATAAACATAAGTATAATTGCAGACAGGGCCCTTACAAAAGTAACTAAGTATAACTTTTATACTATCTAATAAAAAATAGATAATAGAAAAAATCTGCATTTCTGTAAAACAAAAATGTAATAATTTATTTCATTTTTCTACTAAAGGGGGAAAAGTACACACCTATAATTATGTTTTGTAGGGCTTCACAAAGAAAAGAAATGGAAACAGAGTAGTGTGAGTAAAAATATTCTAATAAAATATAAGATTTTAGGGGAAAAACACTATGCTTTTATATTTTATTATTTATACGTTAGTTCTTCTATTTTACATAGCCATAAACTATTACTTTATATTTATCAAAGATGTGACTGGAATGAATCTGAGACCCTAAAGGAAATACAACTATATTTTTGGAAGGTAGGAAGTATCACCAGAATCACTTAAGCATGATAGTAGAAAAAATGGTAATTTAAAATATAATGTTAGAAAAGTATTGTTATATCAAAGATAAGAAATCTCAGAGAAAACCTCATCATGATACAAAGGCCCTTTCTTAGCTGCAATAATCCTTTCCAATATGCTTCAGGATTAAATAAAAATAAAATAAATAATAACTATGCAATATGAGAATTTAACATTTATTTGCTTAAATCAAATTTTGCTTTTAGAACCAATTATCTTCAGGGGTGCCTGGATGGCTCAGTTGGTTAAGCATCTGACTGCGGCACAAGTCATGATCTCAAGATGTGTGAGTTCAAGCCCCGTGTCAGGCTCTGTGCTGACAGCTCAGAGCCTAAAGCCTGCTTCAGAGTCTATGTCTCCCTCTTTCTCTCCATCCCTCTCCCACTTATGCTCTCTCTCACTCTCGCTCTCTCTCAAAAAATAAATATGCATTAAAAAAATTTTAAAGAACCAATTTATTTCATAACACTAACCAAAAATGCCAAATTATAGTTGAAGACACTAAGTGATTTATTTATCTCTATATATTTTTTAAATATGGAAACAATGGTATATTCCCTCATACTGGCTTTCAAATCATGTTAGTGCTTTCATTGGTATTTCAAAAGTGGTAGCATTTGAAACTCATTCCTGCTCAAGAAATCCAGACTCTTACCTGAGATGTCTACCCTTGTGTAGTTGACATAAAAAGTTAATAACATCATATAAAAATGGTTTCTTCAGTCAGTCAATGTGTAAACATCCAAATATCAAATAGGATAGCTTTGTGTGAAAGAGACAAATTATTAAAAATAAGTTGAGCTTCAAGGTTTAACCTATGAAACACAGTTCTATAGAGAAAATAATGTGGATTACTCCCTTGTGAATCAGAGATGGTCTATCTGACATAGTCACACTTAGGATGAACACTAATTGATGACAAAGAATGGGAAAAAATAAAAATAAGTTTTATTAGTCCTTACTCTCCCATATACATATACCAATACACCATTTATTATTTTTTTAACATTTTAATAATTAAAAGCAATTGTTTTCAAAGGACTTTAAAATTAAAATTAAAATGCTATTCTTATGGCTGAGACATTCTTATAAGCCAAATTAATTTGTGTGTCAATTTAAATGTCACTAAGTATGAAAGGAGGTATTTTAAATTTTGGTTTCATTAAGATGAAATATTCATGAGTTTCAGGATTAAAATATATATTCATTTATAAGGAATATAAGAATTACATATTAATCATAGCTGGATAGACATAAATATATTAAATGCTTACTATATTACAAATAATATATTTCTCACTAATTCACATGTAATTTTGTAAAGTTTCAAGACCACATGTTGGGGAAGAAAAATCATGCCTGAGTGAATTTCAGCCTTTAACAGAGGCTGCACTCTGCTACTAACTGAATGCTTGTGAATCCTCAAAATTTGTATGTTGAAGCCAGTAATCCCCAGTGTAACTATATTTGAAGACAGGGACCTTACCAAAGTAACTAAGGATAAATAAGGTCATGAGGGTTGTGAGGTCAATAGTACTAGTGTCCTTATAAGAAGAGACACCAGAGAGCAGAGAGCTCTTTTTCTCTCTATGTGCACACACTGAAGAAAGGCCGTGTAAGGGCTTGACAAGAAGGTGACCAACTGCAAGTCAGGAAGATAGTTCTACCAGAAACTGAACCCTGACAGAACCCCGATCTTGGACTTTTAGGCTCTGCAACTAGTCTCCTCAATATAAGTACAGAGCCTGACATAGGGCTGGATCCCATAAACCACAAGATCATGACCTGAACCAAAACCACAAGTCAGATGCTCAATCAACTGAGACACCCAGGCACTCCAGGACATGGTATTTTGTTGTGGCAGCCTAAGTAGCCTCATACATACAAAAAGCAAGTGATAAAGTCCAGGCAGTGTAACAACAGAACTCACATTGCTAGTCCCTGAGCACCAACAAGTAGCCAAGTATAAGTTATTTTCAGTTACATTTATCCACAGTCACATATATTTTATAGCATGTTGAAGTTTAATAAAAATTATAATATAAATCTCTTTCATTGAACTTAAAGATTCATAATTCAACTTTAAAGTGCATAGTATGCCTAAGAGGTGACAGCATATTACAGTAACACACATGGCCATCGTGCCTAAACAAAATAGGATAAAACCAAGCCAAACTCTCTGTGTCCTTTGGCTATAGCTGAACATTAAGTCAACATTAACAACACTACAATTTTAGTGCTATTATAGATGGACCAGAAATTTCTAGGAAGGGTTTGACATGATATAAGAATAATTAGATTTCATCTTTCATTTTTTTTAATTTATTTATTTGGTGGGGGGATCACTTGCGGAAGCAGGGGAGGGGCAGTGGGGCAGAAAGAGAATCCTGAGCAGGCTCTGCACTGTCACCATGGAGGGAACCCAGGGCTTGTTGTCAGCCAATGCAAGGCTCTAGCTCATAAACCGTGAGATCATGACCTGAACCCAAATCAAGAGTAGGATGGTTAACTGACTGAGCCACCCAGGTGCCCTAGGATTTGTCTTTGTAAAGTGCTATAGCAAGGATGTTCAAATTTTTCAGGGGCCAGTAAAAATCATTATAAAGTAAGCAAAAATACTGCTTTTTAAAGTTCTTTAAAAAACTATTTCTGAAAAAAAAGCTAACTGTTATTTTTTGTTTTAATTCATTTTATGGTCATGACACATAAAATTAAACAAAAAACAAGTTAGCTTTTTATTGGTTTCAGATTATAATAAAATTGGCATATTAATGATAAATACGTTCTACCATCAAGAAAGTCATTATTTATATGCCGATGTTCACAATTCTATTGATAGATGGATAGAGAATGGATGGATGGATATATGCGTACATAAATATACATTCATATAAATATACACTATCTTTTATAAAATTGGCAGCATAATGGATATACTGCTTATTAATACAACTTTGACATGTAGCAATACACCACAGATGTTTTTTCATTTCCTCAAAAATTCCTTTAAAACATTATTTAAACAATTCACTACTACTGGATATGAGTTGTCTAATGTTTTTCTAATAAACATCATATCTTATCACCTTTTACCACATGTATGTGTGTGAATTTCTATGATAAATTTTTATGTGCTAAATCAATGAGAAAAACAGTAAGGACATTTTTAAGAGCTTTAAAACAACTGTTTTTTTTTAAAGCACAGAAAAAATCAAACAGCATACTTTTGGGTAAAAAGAAAGCAATCCAGCTAGATAGGTGCACAAAGGCTTACAATGAAGGGGTGTTCTGACATCATATTTCAGACTTTAGACCGTAGTTGTTTAGCTTAGAAAGAATGCTGTCAATGTATCTACATTACCTAGCTAATAAGCACTATAATATATACAAACATATACATACAGAAGACAGAATCAATTTATTTACAGAAATAATAAAGCTTTGAAACATAGTGAATACTAGAACTCAGTACATTTTCTGCTCACCATCAAATATTTAAATGAACATAAAATAAGAAGATGTTTGCCTGTTGAGCATGGAATTAGAATAAAGTATTTAACTGTAACTTAAATCTTAAAAATAACTGTCATAAGATTTATTGATTGATGCATCAGTCACTACCACACCACTACATAAAACCTAATCCTTTGTTTGGGGCTGAGACAGTGTTCCCTTTTACAATGTTTCAGAGATACTTAGTTCAATTCACTCTTTAGATCAAACTTTTTAAGTACTATGCAGCTCATCTTCTTGAAACATTTACTTCAGATTGAATACATTAAATTTCTTAGTTCTTAATTTAAATATAAATCAGGCAAATTTCTCCAAAATATTACTGGGATACACATTTTTAATTCTTAGATAATATTTCAGGTGATTTCTACAAATAAGTGATCTTACTTGCCACATTTTATTTTGCCTAATAGCTTTCTTAGAAAATAACTTTATAGATTTCTGTACCTATCTTATAGGCCATACATTGCATACATATAAAAATAGTCAAATGATTCTACCAGAAAAGTTGAACAAATTAAAATACAAACATTATAAGAGAGTATTATACCATCAAATATTAAAAATAATTGCAGAATACCCTAGTTTGATTTTCTTTTTATGCACATTTTCATTTGCTGATTGGCTATTTGCAGTTTTTTCTTATGTAAGAGATGGGCAGGTGTTTTACCTCTTTCCATTCAGATATTGTTTCTTTATTCATTTGTACAATATCTTCACGTTGTTAACATCCCTTCACCTATGCTTTAAATTCCTTCAACCCTACTCTTCACATAAACTTTACACTTTGAGTATTCGTTTCCTCTCTTGTATATTCAGTTTCTTCCACTTATAAGCTTCCATTTAGCTTGTGCACACATTCAGGTTCCTCAAACAATCAAACAAGAACTTATGCAATCCCTTTCCTCCTCTAGCTACTTTGTACTTAACTATCTTCTATTTTTTATATTCTTCCAAGACAATACTTTGGAAGTAATTGACTGTGATCATGATATTTATTTTTTCATTTCCAATTAACCAATTAAACAAGCCCAATTTCATTTTGCCTTTCTCTCCTTGAAAACTTGACTCAATAATATTTAAAGTGGCTTGTAACAACATTACAGGTAATTTTTAAACCATATTGATATAACTTCTCAGTGGCAATCAAGATTGTTAGCCATGTCTTCCGTTTAGTTTACCATAACATATTGCTTCCTGAATTCACGCCTACCTCTGTTTTCTTATTACTTTCTTCTTTCAAACTCCTTAGACTATCCCTCAACCTTCATTTCAATCATCTATTCTTTTTACTCTTTCCCTCAAAAATTTCCTTCATCTCTATGACATACTGTCACATATATAAACTGAATCATATTGTTATTCTTCAGCCTGGTATTACCTCTGAAGTCCAGATTCATACCAACTTAATATTTCATAGGCACCTACAATTCAAGTGCATCACATCGAACACCTCCACCAAACTTTGTCCTCTAAGAAATGTACCACACCAACTCATCTTGAGGTTTTATAGAGGATAATATAACAAAGAGCATGTACCTTTTCTAAGAATAAGGGTATAGTTGTAACATTAATATCTAAAACATGCCTGTTATTCCAATCCACTATACATGCAAAACTATTGAATAGTTTCCAAAATGGCCATCAGGAGAGATATTTAATAAGCCCCACTGCAGGAAGAGCTGAGATGAGGGCAGTTATAATCCAATAGAAAACTACAAACCATTAAAGGGAGAAGATGTATTATCTCTATCTTTGATAAAAATGTTCATTTCTTTTTCTTCTTCATTGTTAATCTTAATTCTGGGTGTACTAAAGATTTCAGGCAAAGATTTAATAAGTCATAGTGAATCTCTCAGACTTACTTATGAATCATACTTGTGATATGATAAATTATTCTGGTCCATTACACCCAGAAATATTTATAGAAAACATCAACATCAGTCAGTCAAAGGCTGTAAGACTTCTAATTATTACTTCTACTTATTATTTAAACTATGATAGTAAAGTACACATTGTGATGAATGCTGTTTTCACTTAATAAGCTTAACATGTAAATAATTTGTTGTAGCTGAAGATCTTGTTCCAGGCAAATGAGTAATCTACTTCTCTATCTAAAATTGTCATCTCTGACAATGCAGTATTGATTCATGCCTGTTTACTTAAAGGAAATGAAGGAAGAGAGAATAGTCAGAGCTGAAAAAATATTTACCTTCTGGAATCATATAAGTTAAAGTTTAAGCAAATTGCAGTAGAGATTCAGTTGAGAGAGCAATTTGTACTATCCACAAATCAACCCTATCTCCAAACAGCTGAAATCACAGATAAGTCTCAACAGGTGCAGTGATATTTAAAGGTCTGAATTAGTAGTTAGGAACATCTTAAAGATGTATTCATAGGGGTGCCTGGATGGCTCAGTTGGTTAAGTGTCCTACTTAATTTCAGCTAGGTCATGATCCTGAGATTGAGCTCTGTGCCAGGCTCTGTGTGGATAGCGTAGAGCCTGCTTGGGATTCTCTCTCTCTCCTTCTCTCTCTCTCTCTGCCCCTCCCCTCTTGTGCTCTCTCTCTCTCCCTCTCTCTCTCTCTCTTCCTCACCCCCAAATAAAAAAAAGAAACATTAAAAAGAAAAATGTATTCATAGGTAATAAAAGCACTGTCTCAAGTCACTACGTTGGTGAAAGAAGAATAGGTAAGAGAAGACGGGCCAGAAGAGTAGAGAACTGCAAATGGGCAGAAATCAAAGACCAACATCTGCTGAGCACACACCATGCTCTAGAAATCTTGTCATGTACTACTATGTATATAATTTAATTTAACCCTTACCATCTTGCCATCCTGACAAGTGTTTCTTTTGCTAGATCTGTCCATTGCACAATATCCTGAGCATATATGTTGTGAAATAAGGGCTGAATGTCTGATACCTGTGTATTTGTTTATTTGTTATTGCAGAATCCTGAATATTACCAAACAGGACCCTCAAAACAAATAACAAAGAAAACATTCAGAGACACCAAATGAAACACATGCAAATATACTGTAACTTGGGGAAAAGGAGACTTGTTAGCACTATCAGAGTATCAGGTAAGCTTAGCAGAAATGGAAACCTACATACTGCAATGGATATTTGCTGTTGTCTCTGGTAACAACACCCAAGCTTTTTATTTTTAAGAAATACACCCCTTTATTGGCATGCACATCTCTAGGTCTTAATTGTTTTATGTCAAGAGAGTGGTCATTCTCCCGGAACCCAGCTTTCAACTCTGCGATGGCACTTAATCTATTCTGTCCATTAAACATAGGGAGGTATTTTCCTAAATTTATAGAAAGAGAACTTTCATGCTCTTTCTTTGAGGGTATGGAAAGAGATACCCTATATCTCTGGATAGTGTTATGAAAGAATATGAAGTCTAGTCAAAGAATATGAAATCTAGAACTGCTTCAGCCATTTGGCTACCATGACACAAGAGCTTGTAGCCATTGGTAATGCAGATACAAAAGACAGAACAGAAAAACAGGGAAACCAAGCACTTTGTGATATTTTTATAACAGTGAATCAAGTTTGATCTGAAGCTACTCTTACTTCTGACCTTTTCAGTTAATTGATCCAATATTTCCGTTCATCTTTTAACCAATATATGTTGTATTTTCAGTCATTCTCTATATAAAAGTGTCCCACCTTACACTTGCCACAGATAGTATCATAGAATAGCTCAGGTTACAAATAGTCTCCAAAATGGCCATCAGGAAAGATATTTAATAAGTCCCAGTGCAGGAAAAGCTGAGGAGGAAGTATTATGCAGGAGGCAGGAGGAGGAGGAGGGTTTTAATTACCATGAGTTTCAGTGACATTGTGGGGAGATCAACCAGTCCATGAGTGAAAAAAGCATAGGAGAAAATTAGGTATGAAGTAATGTATTTTCACTTTAAGATCAAGAAAACTTACTTTTCATACATTTGAGATAAAAATCATTTATTTTTGCCTCCATAATGAACTAGTTTCTTGTCTAGCATCCTTAGTTTTTTAAATTAAACATGAGTAATAAAGGAAAACTCATAGAAATAGGTTGTAGTTTAATTTTATAACTTAATCCCAGAAATATATTGTATTCATAAATATCTGACATAGAAGAAATGCAAGATATCAATAATAAAAATTTAAATTAAATAAGTATAAAAGATCTATGGAGAATATAATCATAGCTGTGCTATTTATAAAATAATAAAATTATTAAGTAACTACATTTATTATATATTAGGGTATTAATACTAATTGGATATATAAACAAGGATAAAATAGTTAATATACAAGGATATCCATACTGTCTTAACTGCATAAAGCAAGTGTTAGACCAAAGTTTGTAATATGATTCTAAATGAGGATAGGAGATGTTCAAGGGAATGGGATAGGACTTTCAAAGGATTTCTGAAAGAATAATAGTCACCTAAAGTGTTAGGAGTGCTTATCTGTTTTGGTATTTGAGGGATGGATCAAGGGAGACCATGTATTATTCTTAGAATAAAAGAACAAAAGAATAAAGTTATTTCCATGAAAAAATAAAATACCTAAACATCTAAAGTTAATAAGTTGCCAAAAGTCCTGTGTAATTATGCAATACTTAGTAATTTCTCTTGCAAGTAAAAAGCGTCATTATTATCATTAATTCCTTCACTCTAACTATAAAAGCACCACTTTATGTTTCACATAAACATACTATTATTGACAAATCCATATTGCTAGTACCAGTACTCTAACCATATAACCTTTCAAAATATAAGAAAGACAAACAAAATACATTTTTTGCAGTAAAGTCTTGCAGAACGATATGATCAGAATACAGCCTAGCAGAATTTTACTTAACTCTCTAGATAATTTGAAAAGTAGAAAAAAGAAAACTATGTGTGTATAAAAGAAAATATGTTGTTCACATATAAATTTAATTTCAATCGCAGCTAGTAGTTTTGATTATACATCTGAAATTGACACCTCCTTTCCATTAGTATAACAATCTTAAATCTAAATCTCCATTATAAATAATCTGTATTGTCCAGGTAACATTAAAGCTCATAGTTGTCAAATAGAAAGATATACTTATGTTTATACAAAACACTTGCTGCTGTAAACAGTACCAAATTCTAAAGTGTTGATGATACAAATGGTATTTTAAATGCACACCAGTGCTTAAATGTTCCTCTTTGAATGGAAATAGGTATTTATGTAGGCAGTGGAGCAAGTCTGAGGGCAAAAGATTACAGAACAGTGAGCACATTGCTGTGGATATGTCCAAAGTGTCTGAATTTTTTGCCAACAAGGGCAAAAAAAAAAAAAAAAATATCAGTGAGCCTGTGTCTCACTGATAGATGGTCAGGGTGAAAGTAAAAGGGCAGTTCATTCACAGGCTCTTACAAAGATGTACATCTTGAATAACTCCACAGGGACTTTAAGCCATGATTCAACCTCACTGGACTATATCTTGGAATTTTTATACACTCTCCATTTTCAATTTTGTTTTCTTCCATCTTTATAGAATGTACAATTTTATCACTCAGCAGCAGCTTGTCCCCCCACCCTTTTTTTTTTTTTTGGTATTTCCAATTGCTTTAATTTTAGCTGGTTGTTTTAAATTACTCTTTCTCTAACTTCAATTGGCTCACTGTATCTTTTATCTTTAGTCTCTTCCTATTTCCACCTGATTTGCTTTATCTTTACCTAACATATATTGTTGTTTATAAGGCATAAAGAAAAACCTACAAAGAAAAAAATATAAAGAAAACACCTCTAATTGTCTTCATTTTTACACTGAAAAACATTTTTATTTTTAACCTTCTGGCTTAATTTTTACATTTTGGCTTCTTCTTTTAGGTTTTGATTTAATATCTTTTACCATTATTTAGTACAATTTTTCCTTGATTGAAATTTAAAAATGTTTTGTGTTTCTATCACCACATTTTATTTTTAAACTTTTAAACCTCTAGCTTTTACTATTGCACTTTTTTTTTTAAGCATATTTATTCTGAGAGAGAGCATAAGTGGGGGAGGAGCAGAGAGACAGAGAATCCCAAGCAGGCTCCACACCAGCACAGAGTCCAATGAGGGGCTTGAACTCACAAACCTGTGAGATCATGACTTGAGCCAAAAATCAAGAGTCAGATGCTCAACCAACTGAGCCACCCAGATGCCTATTTCACTTCATTTTTCAAATTTTCTTTATTCTTTGTCATAAAACTATTCCTATTTTATGATTTATTTTTAAGAGTAGCACAAAATTACAGGGAAATTTCCTCCAAACAAAGGACATTAGAGCATTTGTCTCTCAGCTTTCCCTGCAACATTCCTATGGCATTCATAAGCGGGCCCTCAGACTTTTGATGAAGGCATCTCCAAAAAGAAAAAGCCAGTTTCACATCAGAGTATTAGATGATATTGTGGCCTGAACTAGACCTGTGGAGGATAAAGGATAGTAAAGAGCAATGGGAATAGGGACTTCATCATCAAACATTCTTCCGCATTGGTGCCTTTTAGTACACCTTAAGGTAATATGTCAACATGACATTATTTACATATGTAATGAAAAGACCTAAAAGGAACCATCATAAAAATAACATGGAGATGTACATAGAGAATGCAGTTAAAGAGCAAAACTCCATCCTCTTCTTTTTGAAAGAATTGACACTGAAATGTCTTCACCTATTATCTGACTCACATTCTTAACAAGGGCAATATTATCCTCTGGAAAGGATGCAAAAATTGGTTCATAGGGGAGGGTGAAAAAATATTAGACACTACAATGACTTGCGGACCTCTAAATGGCCATTTACACATCAGATACACAGTGTGTCTGTACCACTAAAATATCAAAGGCATAGAAAGTGATTAGGAAAAAAAATATCTAAGGTTGAGAAATTGGCTAACATATCTATATCAGAAGAGTCTTTAAAAATCCTCTGTACCTAATGCATGTGACTTAGTCAGAAAAACTCTTTTTTTCACTCACTTATTCATTTATTCATCCAACAACTAGGTTTTAAGTGTCAACTATGTGTCACAAACTATACTATACATTAGAATTTTATGGTAAAGAAGACCTGGACCCTTTCCCAAGAAGCTGATAACCAGTAGGAGATTCAGATACTCAGACATGTAAGCAGGTAACTGCAAGATATGCTTTGATTAAAAAAAAAAAAAGACTACCACTTTTTGGGATCCCACTGGAAGGGGAGGGTAATCTAAATTTGGTAGGTCAAGGAAGTCTTCTTGAAGGACATGGTAACTATGAATACAAGTGCTTTAAGCAGTTGAAGCAGATTATACAGCATTTGAAATCAAGATAAAGGATGCTATGATTAGGAAATGAATGTAATTAGTTAAAATCAGTATGTTTGCTAGGGTAGATAACATTCAAAAATTGTCAAAAAGGCCATCTCTCACGATGTGCACATGCCACTTCATCCATAAAAAGATCTCCATTTTCTGCCCCTTGCAATTTGGCTAGCCTGTGATTCACCAATAGAATGCAACAAAAATCACTCTGGGACTTATAGTCTCATGGTCCACATACTAAGAGGAGCACTAACTTCAATTTTCTAACTTTTAGAAGTCGGCTACCATACTGTAAGGCAATACATAAAATCCTGCTGAGTGATGCGGGTCATGTGAAGAAATTCTATAGAATGAAAGAGAGGAGGAGAGAGAATAGGAGAATAAAACACCAAACACATAAGTTTTCTTGAACTTTCCATCTACCAGCTGAGTGGATGACCTCAGCTGAACCACAGAAAACAAAACCAGAATGCTTACCCCAATCAACATACAGAATCCAATGTTTCTGGTTTAAGCCACTGAGATGTAAAGAGGTCCAGTTGCTGAAGCATCTGGAGTATAGTGTGTAGGGACAGAGTTGGACAGGTAAGCAAGAACTAGGTAAGTAAAGGTCTTAGGAGTTTCATTGAAGAGTTTAAACTTTTTTTCCCTTCAGACAATGGGTACTCTTTGAAGATCCTTTAGAATGGAGTAATGCCATCAGGAACAAATCAGACAGGCTGGGTGGGATCTTCCCCAGACTGGAGGAACCAGGTTTGTCAATTCTAGGCAGGTGGATCCTAATAGTAACTGATTCTTTAATAAGAACTAACCTACAACTTAAGGACAAAGGCTGAATTTCTCACTTAATGTACTCTTTTCCTGAGATTCTAAAGTGAGAATGTAAAGGTGGTAGGCCTTTTCTTTTTCTCTTGTTAAATGGGTGACTGCTAAAAACATCAAGTCAAAATTATGGTCTGTCAGGGTGCCTTGGTGGCTTAGACAGTTAAGCATCAGACTCTTGATTTAGACTCAGGTCATAATCTCATGGTTTGTGAGTTTGAGCCCTAGATTGGGCTCTGTGCTGACAGTGTGGAGCCTACTTGCCATTCTCTCTACCCCTCTACCTCTCTCTCTGCCCCTACCCCTCTTGCTCTCTCTCTCTCTAAATAAATAAAATTTTGTATTTTTAATAAAAATTTTAAAAAATATGTCTATTTCCAGAAAATGGTTAGTATCACTTTATATAGATTTTGTATAATTGTGAGGTAATAGTAAATATATATTGGTCTCTGTCCCTGGTTCCTGTCACAAAATTCCTAAAACCTTTGTAAATTCCTAAATGATAAAAATACTAGGAGCATCTTTGTTCTAATATTTGGTCTTGGACCCTAGTTCCTGACACAAGAAACACAAGTTCCTGGGTGATAGTAGTCTTTTATTCTAAGGAGACAATCTAGGCTCCTGGATGGCTTCTAGATGAGGGCTGGTCATCCAAAAGGCCAAGTAATAATTAGAAACTTGGAATGTTTAGCCCCACTCCCTATTATCTTAATAAGGGAGAAGGGCTGAAAATGGTGTTAATAATGGGATCGTGCGTACATGATGAAGCCTTCATAAAATTCCAAAAGTATAGAATTCGGAGAGCTCCCAGGTTGATGAACTCATCCCCATACTGGGAACGTGATACGCCCCAAATCTAAGGGAACAGAATCTTTTGTGCTCACGACCCTCTCAGACCTGGCCCTATGTATCACTACATCTGGATGTTTATTTGTATCCTGTATTGTATCCTTTAATAAACTGGTATGTATAAGTGTTTCCCTGAATTCTATAAGTCATTCTAGCAAAGTAATCAAACATGAGGAGGGGGTCAAGGAGCCCTCTGATTTATAGCCAGTCAGTCAAAGTACAGGTAAATAATAACCTGGGCTTGTGACTGGTGTCTGAAGTAGGGAGTGCGGTCATTGTGGAGGCCAGGGGAGAACTGCCTTGTAGGACTGAAACCTTACCTGTGGAATCTGATACTATCTCAAAGCAGACAGTGTCAGAATTGAGTTGAATTATAGGACACACATCTGGTATCACAGAGAATTGATTGGTGTGGGGGGAAAAAACCTCCACACAATTTGTGGCCACAAGAGTCAGAAGTCAAATGTTCCCTGAAAGGTAAAAGGGACTATTTGCAAAAAATACATAGTAGGGAAGAAATATGTGGTACAAAGAACTGGATGTTTTCCTGCATAGGAAGGAAGAAGCTGAGTTTTCCTGAAAGAATAATGAACTATAATTCCAATTTTATATAAATATAGAATACATTTATAAAAAAGAATATAAATACAGATATAGTTTTATTCCACCAGGTTAGGGTAAGATCAGGATATTTTTAAATTCCTTTATTTAAACTACTGAGGTAACATAGGGGCACCTGGGTGGCTCAGTTTGTTAAGCATCTGACTTAGGCTCAGGTCATGATCTGGCGGTTTGAGAGTTGGAGCCCGTGTCCAGCTCTGTGCTGACAGCTCAGAGCCTGGAGCCTACTTCAATGCGGTCTCCCCCTTTCGCTGCCCCCCCCCCACTCGTACTCTGTCTTATCTCTTTTTCTCTCAAAAAATGCTTATTTACTTTTTAGGAGACAAAGAGATAAAGACAGAGTGCAAGTGGGGGAGGGGCAGAGAGAGAAGGAGACACAGTTCCAAAGCAGGCTTCAAGCTCTACCCTGTCAGTGCCTGATGCCCGGCTCGAACCCACCTGCAGCGAGATCATGACCTGAGTCAAAGTCATACGGTCAGCCAACTGAGCCACCCAGGCACCCTTTAAAAAAATATTTTTAACAAAAAAAATAAATGAACTACTGAGGTAAAATAAAAACTATTTAAGTTTTAAACGTCATATCACTAAACTCAATAAACCCTGTAAACTGCCATCTGAAAATATAGAATATTTCTTACCAAAAATTGTAAAATTTGTTCAGGAACTTCCTAATAGAAATGACATAGTTTAGTCACTCTTCTTAGATATTTAAGCTATTTATTATTAAATAACATTTAGAATTTACAATATACTCGATCATTAACAAATATTAATTCACTTAAACATTATAGTAGCCTTGTGGGATAGGGTATAATAATAATTGTCATTTTGTTTAGGTTGGAAGCAAATATAGGTTAAATAATTTGTCCAAGGTCATAGGGCTACTGCAAAGAAACAGAAGTAAGGGGCGCCTGGGTGGCTCATTCAGTTAAGCGTTTGACTTTGGCTCAGGTCATGATCTCACAGTTCCTGGGTTCGAGCCCCACGTCGGGCTCTGTGCTGACAGCCATCTCAGAGCCTGGAGCCTGCTTCAGATTCTGTATCTCCCTCTCTTTCTGACCCTCCCCTGCTCATGCTGCCCCTCTCTCTCTCTCTTAGAAGTAAATAAAACATTAAAAAAAATAAAAAATAGAAATAGAAATAAATAGGTTAAGTAACTTGCTCAGGGTCACAAGGTTAGTATGTATTAGAACCACAATTTAAACACAGGCCAGCTAGCGCTACTCTTTGTAATTTCAACCTCTAACCTGTACTGTTTCCCTAAATTTATGCTTTTTAACAACTAAAAATTTTCACATAAGTCATGAATACAGATGAAACAAACACACTGCAATCAATGAAGAGTAAGATACCAAACATTCCAAAATCTCAGACTTCTCCTCTGTAACACGGGTAAATAATATTGCCATATTAAAGAATTTTAAAGTGGATCAATTGAGGTAATATGTGAAAAGACTTTTATACTCTATTGGCTCAACTTCTCAATAGATGTCCATCATAAGTATTGTTGTATGGACAGCATGCAAGATTTAAGAACAATATTAGCTGATCTTTACAATAAAGAGAAACTAGTTCATAAACCATTCTTTTTTACTTAGCCTATTATTTCAAAGTTTAGACTTTGAGATAAATGACTTTGTGGTGAGATAATCAATAAAAAAAAATGATTTACTGTGGCTTCTTGTATAAAATGTAAAACTTTTGAAATGCAAAAAAAACCTTATTTACTAGGCACTTACTCCAGGCTAAAATCCATGTAATTCTTAAATCATTTATAGCTTAAGACCTCATTTCATTTTTATTAATCTAGTAACTATTCTGTGAATTAACAACTTTCATCATTTTTCTCTTGGTTTCTTTTTAAAAAGAAAAATAGCTAAATTTCAAGATAACTAGCAACAAAAATTAACATCAATAATATTAGTTTCCTAGAATAGCTAGGATTTAATGTAATCAATCCAATATTTATTTTCAAAGCCTACAAAAACATTCTAAACCAAATGTATATTTTCTACCAAGCACAAAAGGAAAAATATATATTCTGTGTTATATACTAGACAACTAGATTTTTTTTCCTTAAATAGTTTGCTGTTGAGTTGGTTTCCATATAACACCCAGTGCTCATCCCCACAAGTACCCTCCTCCTTGCCCATAACCCTCCTTCCCCTCTCCCCCACCCCCATCAGCTCTCATTTTGTTCTCATTATTCAAGAGTCTCTCATGGTTTGCCTCCCTCCCTCTCCCCAACTATTTTTCCCCTTCTCATCCTCCATGTAGACAACTAGATTTAAATGTACTATAGTACACTTTTCCCAAAAGAAAAAAAAGACTTAATAATGCCAAGAAATTGTGATGGAGTCATTTATCAATCATTCTTCCTGTTTAAATACAAAGAACATTTGGCTTCCTGTAAAGAGAACTGCTGGAATTATTAAGGCAGTTCCTGACAATATTTTAAATCAGATAATATGAGGAAGAAATGATGGAAAATTTTAGAAATAGATGTAATTTTTTATTTCACAAAGTTATATGTTTGTTGTTTATATTTCCTTAAGCATAAACGTAAAGCAAGTGCAGACAAATTCTTTCTATTGCTACATCAAAATTTCTCATGCAATTAATATAGTCAGTTCAAGAAATGTCCAATATTAATAGTAAATCAAGGTAAGTATTACCCAACTTATCACCAATTTGTTAAGCCCCCTTGAAAAATCTTTAATATGAGTCTGGTTTAACATAACAGAAATAATTTGGTCAAAATCTCCTCCCTTTTCCAATTAGATCATCACTGTGAAGGAGGGGAATTGATTTGATCAAGGTCAAGGACATGATTCAGTCACAATGTCAAAACTTGGAGCTATATGTGAGAGAAAAATAACTTGTCTTCAGTTGGGACAAACACACCCTGATAAAATCAACACTGTGACAACAGCAGTTGCAAGAATTGTCTCAGATACCACAACTTTGAAAAATTTAATCTAGAACTTCATACTGAAATCAGAAATTTATGATTATCTTTTTCCTATGGTAAAGGTCTCTTTCCCTCCATGTCCAGAATTACCCATGTATTTATATAGAAATAGCCTCCGTCCTATATCATAAATCATATTTCTCATGATGCTTGATACACACTGTTTAAACATACCTCTTCTCCTTCTGTCCTATCCCCCTTCCAGACATTGCCCTCATATGATCAGGAACTAGTGCCTAGTGCTTTTTGTAAACTAGGAGGTCTCAATCCTTACTCAGGCACTCAGTACCTTCTTCTAGAGAAAATATTCATAAAGAACACTCTGAGTAAATTCAAGCTATTTAATCTCCATTCCCACGTGTGATAGCTGGACTCTTTTTCCTTGGTTCCCAGCAATGCCGTCCTAATGCCTAAAATAACACCAATCCTCTTCCATCCATGTCTTCCAGGCCCACAGTTGATAATTAAGACTCTAGGTTTTACTGCTATAATGATGAACAGAAACATGGAAATAAATCAGTCTCTCACCATTTTACTCCCAATGTTTAGTTAGTTATTGAATGAATAAAGAAAATCAAGGGGGAAGGGTATGGTTGTCAGGAATGTCCTCATTCCTCAAATGGAGAAAAAGTATGGAAAATCAGGTTGGACAGCTAAGGAATAGATATGGGAGATAACTGACTAAAAGAACAGGTTCTGGGTCACCAACATCAGGATTAAAAGTTACGCAGTTGTCAGGTTTCAGAAGTAAAATGCACAGGCCAAGTGTGTGAGGGAAAGCAGAAGAGTCAAGAATCCAATGAGTATGTTAGGAATACTTCCAGAAAATCAGATGTATGAGAACTGGGAGGAGAAAGTATATATGAAGACAGGAGGCTGACTGTTGGGGAAATGGATATAAGAGCAAGGAAGCCAGAGTGTCAGGCAAATAAAGCAGGTTGTATTGAAGGGGGTTTCTTTTGTACCTTCCACCAAATATAAGAGAACTAGGCCATGAGTGCATGACTGAAGTCACCCTAGGTACTGTGAGAGTAGTGCTACAGCTACCCTATTTGCATAGAGTGTGCCTCTTCCAGTTATGACTGTAAGTAGGAAACTTAGACAAAAGTCATTCACAGAAATCACTGGTTATTCAAGAGATATTAAAGGACAAGGTGACATCAAGTGATACCTAAATTATAAGTGGAGTTTCCAAAATTCGCTAGAGAATTATGACTGCACACAATGCTTTCACTAAAATCCAGGTACTCGTTCCTTCAGGACATACAAGGCACTTCCTATATGTCACATGCTATTCACAATAGACATGATCTATGCTTTCAAGAGTCCGTGATGAGAGGTTGGGAGAAACAGATACATAGTGGTATTCAACAAGACATATGTGCCCTTATATTATGTATTCAGTATCAAATGAACAAAAGGGGGACTTAGTTTATAGATAGAGATTTTTTTAGGTTGCTTTAGTATTTGCAAATAAAAAAGGAGGTACATACATTCCATCCAAATGAACATGAGCCAAAATACGAACATGTGAAAAGATTTCACTGAGGTTAGAACATAGTGGTATAGAGGCAAAAGGTACAACAGAGCTAGAAAACTAGGTTGGAGCTAACCTACTGGAGGATTCAAAACATCACTACAAGTAGGGAGATAAAGTAACCAAACTCACAACAACAGAGAACAAGTAACAGTCTCCAAAAAACACAGCTTGAAGGGCCAGGCCCTAGGTACTATATGACCTCTCTATACACCACTATAAAGTGGTGCTTGCAGGTGCAAGACACATAACAAGCTTTTAAAACATATAAGGGACAGAAAACTAGCCAAAATGATGAAATGGAAGAACACCCCTCAAAAGAAATGACAGCTAAAGAATTGCTCAAAACAGATATAAACATAACTGAACAAGAATTCAGAATAATAGTCATAAAATTAATTCCTGGACTTGAAAAAAGCACAGAAGACAGCAGAGAATTTATTGCTGCAGAAATCAAGGAACTAAAAAATAGTCATGAAGAATAACAAAATGCTGTAAATAAGATGCAAAATAAACTAGAGGTTATGACAGTCAGAATTGAAGAGGCAGGGGGAGAAACAGGTGAAATAGAAGATAAAATCATGGAAAAAGATGAAGCTGAGATGAATCTCTCTTTTAGAGATTAAAAAAACTTCTGAATCACAAGGGGAGAGAGAATTAGAGAACTAAGTGACTCAGTGAAATGGAACAATATCTGTATCAGAGGAATTTCACAAGAAGAGAGAAAGGAAGAGGCCAAAGGTGTACTTGAACAAATCATAGCTGAGAACTTCCCCAATCTGGGGAAGGAAAAAGATACTGAAATCCAGGAGGCACAGAGAACTCCCTTCAGACATAACTTGAATCAATCTTCTGCATGACATAGCATAATGAAACAGGCAAAACACAAAGATAAAGAGAATTTTGAAAGCAGCCAGGGATAAATGGGCCTTAACCTACTACATGAGGGTAGTAGCAGATCTATTTACTGAAACATGGCAGGCCAAAAAGGAGTGGCAGGAAATTTTCAATGTGATGAATAGGAAAAATATGCAGCCAAGAATCCTTCATCCAGCAAGCCTGTGATTCAGAATAGAAGGAGGGATAAACAAACAAACAAAACTGAAGGAATTAATCACAACTAAACCAGCCCTACAAGAGATCCTAAGGGGGACTCTCTGAGGAAATGTTAGAAGGACCACAAAGTACCAGAGTCATCACTACAAGCATGAAACCTTCAGAGAACACAATGACTCTAAAATCGTATCTTTCAATAATAACACTGAGTGTAAATGGACTAAATGCTCCAATCAAAAGACACAGAGTATCAGAATGGATTTAAGAAAAAACACAAACAAAAAAACAAGACCCATCTATTTTTGTCTACAAGAGACCCATTTTAGACCTGAGGACACCTTCATATTGAAAGTGAGGGGATGGAGAACCATCTATCATGCTACTGGAAGTCAAAACAAAGTTGTAGTAGCTATACTTACATCAAACAAACTAGATTTTAAAATAAAGATTATAACAAGAGATGAAGAAGGGCATTATATAATAATTATGGGGTCTATCCACCAAGAAGGGCTAACAACAATAAATGTCTATGTGCCAAATTCGGTAGCACCCAAATATATAAAAGTTAATCACAAACCTAAGCAATCTTATTGGTAAGAATATGTAATTGCAGGGGACTTTAATATTCCACTTGCAGCAATGAACAGATCATCCAGACAGAAAATCAATAAAGAAATAGCCTTGAATGATTCACTGGACCTGATGGACTTGACAGATATATTTAGAACTTTTCATCCAAAAGCAGCAAAATATACATTCTTCTCAAGTGTACATGGAACATTCTCCAAGATAGATCACATACTGGGTCATAAAAGAGCCCTCAATAAATATAAAAGAGTTGAGATCATACCACGCACATTTTCAGATCACAATGCTATGAAACTCGAAATCAACCACAGGAAAAGTTTTGGAAAACCTCCAAATGCATGGAGGTTAAGGAACATCCTACTAAAGAATGAATGGGTCAACCAGGCAATGAAAGAAGAAATTTAAAAAATATATGGAAACAAAGGAAAATGAAAACACAACAGTCCAAACCTTTTGGGATGCATCAAAGGGAGTCCTAAGAGGAGAATACACTGCAATCCAGGCCTATATCAAGAAATAAGAAAAATCCCAAATACAAAATCTAACAGCACACCTCAAGGAACTAGAAGCAGAACAATAAAGAAACCACAAATCCAGCAGAAGAAAAGAAATAATAAGAATCACAGCAAAAATAAACAATATAGAATCCAAAAATATAGTAGATCATATCAATGAAGATAATTTTTGTGGTTTTTTTTTTTAAATAAACAAAATTGTTAAACCGCTGGTCTGACTTCTCAAAAAGAAAAGAGACAGTACCCAAATAGATTAAATCATGAATGAAAATGGATTTATCACAACCAATCCCTCAGAAATACAAGCAGTTATCAGAGAATACTATGAAAAATTATATGCCAACAAAAAGGACAACCTGGAGAAATGGACAAACTCCTAGACACCCACACACTACCAAAATTCAAATGGGAAGAAATAGAAACTTTGAACAGGCACAAAACTAGTGAAGAAACTGAATCAGTTATCAAAAATCTGCCAACAAATATGAGTCCTGGACCAGATGGCTTCCCTGGGGAAGACATTTAAAGCAGAGTTAATACCTATCCATCTCAAGCTGTTCCAAAAAAAAAAAAGGAAATGGAAAGAAAACTTCCAGATTAATTCTATGAAGCCAGCATTACCTTGATTCCTAAAGCTGTTAGAGACACCACAAGAAAGGAAAACTGCAGGCCAATATCCCTGATGACCACAGATGCAAAAATTCTCAAGATATTAGCAAATTGAATTCAACAGCATATAAAAAGAATAATTCACCATGATCATGTGGGATTCATTCCTGGGCTGCAGGGCTACTTCAATATTCACAAATCAATCAATATGATATACACATTAATAGATGAAAAGATAAGAACCATATGATCCTGTCAATAAATGCAGAAAAAGCATTTGACAAAATACAGCATTCTTTCTTAATAAAAACTCTCAAGAAAGTCAGGATAGATGGAACATACCTAAACATAATAAAAGCCATATATGAAAAGCTCACAGCTAATATCCTCTATGGAGAAAAACTGAGAGCTTTCCCCTTGAGATCAGGAATACAAAAGGGATGTCCATTCCCACTACTGTTCCTTAATATAGTGTTGGAAGTCCTAGCATCTGCAATCAGACAACAAAATGAAATAAAAGGCATAAAAATTGGCAAAGAAGAAGTGAAACTTTCACTTTTTGCAGATAACAAGATACTCTACATGGAAAACCCAAAAGACTCCTAGAACTAATACACGAATTCAGTAAAGTTGCAGGGTACAAAATTAATGTACAGAAATCAGCTGCATTTCTATACACCAATAATAAAGTAACAGAATGAGAAATCAAGAAACTGATCCCATTTACAATTACACCAAGAACCATAAAATACCTAGGAATAAACCCAACCAAAGATGTAAAAGACCTGTATGCTGAAAACTTCAGAAAGCCTATGTAGGAAATTGAAGAAGACACAAAGAAATGGGAGAAAACATTCCATGCTCATGGATTGGAAGAATAAATACTGTTAAAATGTCAATACTACCCAAAGCAATCTACATATTCAATGCAATCCCAATGAAAATTGCACTGGCATTCTTCTCAGAGCTAGAACAAACAATCCTAAAATTTGTTTGGAACCACAAAAGACCCTTAATAATCAAAGTAATATTGAAGAAGAAAACCAAAGCAGGAGGGATCACTATCCTCTACTACGAAGCCTTAGCCTCTACTACATTAGCCTCTACTACAAAGCTGTAATCATCAGGACAGGATGGTAGTGGCACAAAAACAGACACATAGAAATATGGAACAGAAGAGAGAACCCAGAATTGGACCCACATGTGTATGGCCAACTAATCTTTGACAAAGCAGGAAAGAGCATCCAATGGAAAAAGGACAGTCTTTTTAGCAAATAGTGCTGGGAGAACTAGACAGCAACATGCAGAAGAATGAAACTAGACCACCTTCTTACACCATACACATAAATAAACTCAAAATGGATGAAAGACCTAAATGTGAGACAGGAAACCATCAAATCCCTAGAGGAGAAAACAGGCAACAACCCCTTGACCTCAGCCTCAGCAATTTTTCCCTTGACACATCTCCAAAGGCAAGTGAATTAAAAGCAAAAATGGACTACTGGGACTTCATCAAGATAAAAAGCTTCTGCATTGCAAAGGAAACAACAAAACTAAAAGGCAACAGATGGAATAGGAAAATATATCTGCAAATGATATATCAGATAAAGGGCTAGTATCCAAAATCTATAAGGAACTCACCAAACTCCACACCCGAAAAACAAATAATCCAGTGTAGAAATGGGCAGAAGACATGAATAGACACTTTTCCAAAGAACATCCAGATGGCCAGCAGACACATGAAAAGATGCTCAACATCATTCATCATCAGGGAAATACAAAGCAAAGCCACACTGAGATACCACCTCACACTGGTCAGAGTGACTAAAATGAACAAATCAGAAAACTACAGATGCTGGCGAGGATGTGGAAAAAGGGGTGGGAAGACAAACTGGTGCAGGCACTCTGGAAAACAGTGTGGATGTTCCTTAAAAGTTAAAAATAGAGTTACCCTATGACCCAGCAACAGCAGAACTAGGTACCCAAGGGATACAGGAGTGCTTATGCATAGGAGCATGTGTATCTCAATGTTTATAGCAGTGCTTTCAAAAATAGCCAAATTATGGAAAGAGCCTAAATATCCATTAACAGATGAATGGATAAAGAAGATGTAGTTTATATATACAATGAAATACTACTTGGCACTGAGAAAGAATGAAATCAAGTCACTTGAAGCAACATAGATGGAACTGGAAGGTATTATGCTTAGTGAAATAAATCAGTCAGAGAAGGACAGGTATCATATATTTTCACTCATATGTGGATCTTGAGAAACTGAACATAAAACCATGGGGTAAGGGAAGGGGGGAAAATAGATACAAATAGAGAGAGGGGGAGGCAAACCACAAGAGACCATGAAATACAGAGAATAAACTAAGTATAGGTTGGGGCAGTGGGGGAGAGGGAAAATGGGTGATTGGGCATTGAGGAGGGCACTTGTTGGGATGAGCACTGGGTGTTGTTTGTAAGCTAATTTGACAATAAATTATATTCATAAAAAAAGAAAGATTATTGTGGCACCTGGGTAGCTCAGTTGGTTAAGTATCCGACTTTGACTCAGTTCATGATCTCGTGGTTTATGAGTTTGAGTACCATGTCAGGCTCTGTGCTGACAACTCGGAGCCTGGAGTCTACTTCAGATTCTAGGTCTCCCTCTCTCTCTGTCCTTCTTCCACTTGCACTCTGTCTCTCTCCCTCTCAAAAATAAATAAACCTTAAAAAGTTTAAAAAGAAAAGAAAGATTACTATAATGGCAGTAGAGGAGATAAGTTCTATTTGGAGGGACAATTGGAGGCAGAGAGACTAGTAGGTAGTTGTTGGGGGAGCTTAAGTGACAGATGATGGACTTTGATGGAAATGAATGTCTGCTCAATTCATTTTGGATATAGAATACACAGTCTTAAGTGACTGCCTAATGTGATAATAAGTGGTAAAATGACTGAAGATTCACAGATCATCTTAGGTGACTATATGGATGATAATGACACTAACCAAAATGGGAGAAAGAAGAAGGTGAGGGTGGAAGGGATGCAGATGGTGGAAAAAGAGAATTGGCTTTGAGATCTGCTAAATTTGAGGTGCTCACAAGACATGCAACTTGGAAGGTCCTATTTTATGAGGTGCCCTGAATTAATAGTTATTGTCTGGAGATAATGTCAGTAGTTCCAAGTTAAAATTGAATTCAGGCCATAAATATTCTTAAGGATGCTGGGGGTATAAGTATAACAAAAAATTCAATTATTTACTCTTACATTATGAAAAACTATTGATATGAAAAAAGTAATAATGTAAAATGAATATGACAAGTTCAGCTTATTCATGGCCATGTAAACAATGCCAAAAAATGTTTAAGATTTAAAACTATCAGTACAAGTACTAATGTTTATAACCCATTCACCATGTAATTGTGAACAGCAAGAAAAAATAAATTATACCATTCCATGTGCATCAACTTTACCATGTATTAAAGACAAGGTCTTTGCAAAGTTTAAGTGAGGCAACCCACTTAAGTAATGAGAAATTGCTGGAACCACTATTACTCATACTTCATCAAGTCTTACCTGTAATTATTTAAACTCAATTATGAGTATATATGTGAATATAATATAGTTGGAAATACTAAAGTTTTTAAAAAGAGGTATATATATGTGTGTGTGTGTGTATATACATATGTATATGTGTATGTATATATATATATATTCATCTAAACCATGTTCGCTGACATTCTATATTACAAAGATTAACATTTGCTTTTAAATTTCACTTCCCTTCTTATTACACAACAGCTAATAGGCAATACCAGTATTTAGCTAAGCAAGGAAGTGAAGTGAGAGATGGTTTCCATATTTACTGGAATATTATTACTGAAATGGATTTCATGGAAATTTCACTTGACTTATCATAATAACATATTCCAGAAAAAGTTTTACACAAAAACTAAATGATTTGTTTGCTCCAAAACCTGAAATTATGTATGTCCTAAAGGAAACAAGCATAGTTTTATTTTTACCAACTTAAGTTAATTGGTGGGATTTTTTTATACATTGTTGGCACTACAAATAATTGACATATATAATTATAATATGTCGAACAATTTCTTCTCCTAAGTCGCTGTGGTTATTACTATGGATCTAGGTAATTAAAACAGAATGAAAAACTGTTATAGCCCCAGAAGGAGTCTCAGAGTCTATGAAACGCTGGAATTGAAAATGCTTAGTGCATCATCTGCAACGAATGAAAAGACCTTTCCATAATTTTTGCTGTAAGCTGACCCAAAAAACAAATCAGAACACCTTCTGGAAGATGACAGCTGCTCAACAAACCCAAAGTGTCTAAACAAACTTAGTTTAAAGCTAAAGACAAATACATGCAAGGGCATTAAGGACAATCTGAAATAAATTGAAAATCTAATCTCCTAATTAGATGATGTACTTATTCATGGAATACACCCAAAAAGATAAACTGGTCATTAAAATGTATGCTTACATTTACTGTAAATTCATGTACCTCTTCCTTCTTAAAAGTTAATGGCATTAATATTATCATTATTTAATGGTAGCTAACTGAATACCTTATTACATTGATAGTAAACCATAAAACCAGCAGATATCCTCATGGTATGAAGTGTTTAAAATTATTCTGTACACTACTTATAATTAATAATTATACACATTTTTATCTATGTGTAATTATTATCCTCACAAGGAGAATTCTCTTGAAGCTTCAAGAAACTTCAAGGTCTTTGCTCATTGGTTTGGAGAATTTAAACATTATAACAATTACAATATCATTTAAACTTATAAATACACATTATAAAATACCAGATAAATGTATAGTTATAAAAATGATTTACTGTCTAATTTGAAAACTCACCTTTTAAAAGATAACTAGCAGTTTCTTAAAAACGTATATAATTTATAGCCAAAACAATAAGAGAAATTAAGCTTTATATTACCGATGTCCAAAAATTACATTTCTTAATACCCTTTTTTTTGCAGTAAAAGCAAATTCACCACTTTATCTTCATTTCCAGTGTCTGCTTCCACAGATCCATGGAATAGTACTGACAGGAACCTAACCACTTGCCAGGTGGCACCCACAGTTGTGATGTGTTCACAGCACACTCTAAGGCCCCACACAAATCTAAGCCTGCTTGGAAGTTTAATAGTTAATCCCAAACATAACACGGCCAGCTCCAGATTCAAACCTTCTCCTCCTTTAGCTTTTCCCATAAAAATTAATAGCCACTGTATTTTCATTAGCTCTGACAAAAACCTTTGGACTCATCTTTTTTTAAATTACTTTTTATTTATTTATTTTGAGAGAGAGAGTGTGTGCACGTGTAAGCAGGAAGGGGCAGACAGTGAGGGAGAGAGGAAGAATTCCAAGCAGGCTCCACAAGCAGCACACGAACCCTGTGTGGGACTCGATCTATGACCACGAGGTCAAGACCTGAGCTGATGTCAGATGCTTCACCTACTAAGCCACCAAAGTGCCACTGGACTCATCTTTAAATCCTTTCTCTCACCCCACATCCAGCCTATCAGAAAATTCCATTGACCCTCATCAAAAAATAAAAGTCTTACCATTTAGCTTCTATACCATTGCATGCTAACCCAGAAAATCATTATATATTTCCTGGTTTATTAAACTAGTTCCTAACCAGTCTGCCATCTTTACCTACCCTTCACCCCCTGACAGTCTAATTTCTAAACAGAAGTCACAGAGATCTTATATAAATCAAATCAAGTAATTCTTCTCAAAGATCCTCCAACGGTTTTCCAGAATTCTTGGAATAAAATTCAATGTCCTCTTTACTACCATCCAGAAGACCTAAAGTCACACCCTTTTTGGTCCCCAAGTACCTAACTTCATTTTCTCTTCCTCTTTTCTAAGCTTTGTTTATCCTGGACTCCTTGCTGAAACATTTTGGACATGCTCTCTTCTTAGGGGTTTTGCATTTGCTGTTCCTCCAACTCTAATTCTCGTCCTTAATTCTCTCTGTGTCTCACTTCCTCAACTACTTCAAGTTTTTATATATATATCACTTTCTCAGAACAGTCCAGGCTTTTCTCTTTAAACCTGTAGCCATGCCACACTCCATTCCCCTATGCCATATCCTTTATGTTTTCCTCTAGCACTTATGGCCAAGAAATACACTGTAGCATAGATGTGTTCATTATTGGTTTATTACTTATTCCTTACAACAAATATAAGTTCCCTGGGAACAGATTTCTGTGTATTTAATTGCCCAGAATAGTGACTGACAAACACTCAATAGATTTTTCTTGAATAAGTAAATATGAAAGTACCATAAATCTTTTTAAATTTTATTTCATTTCTCTTACATAGCCTAACTCATTTATTTTCACAGAAATACAGTGCATTGGTGAGGGCAATGAAAGCAGTGCCACAGAAAAAGCCTGAAGAAGGTCAGGAACTCACCAAGCAATAGAGGACTCAAGAACACATGCTCCTTCTAGCTTTGGCTCATCACTTTCAAAGTCTTTTAATTCCAGTTAGGAAAATGAGGATGGAGAGAGTAGATAATATCAGTGGAAGCCTAAGGGGTTGGTACTGGAAGTGGTATACACTGGCTTTGGTCAGAATTAGTAACACATAGCTTCCATATAACCTTGCATATTCCATATAATCTTCCAATGGGCCCAAGGAAGAGAAAACTGGGTTGGTGAGTATCCAGCCAGTCTCTGACAAACATAAACTAGGAAAACACTAACAGTCATGTTCTTTTTTTTTTTTTTACTTTTATAAAGTACTTTAAAATTTATGCTGCATACCTATTGAGAACCATGACAGAAATAAAGTAGAATGATGAGATTGTAGATGACCGGAGGAGTAGGAGTAAAATATTAGCCACATTTTTCAAGAGCTGCTTCTCTGAGTAGGTGATATTTGAGCTAAGATATTAGAGATGAGAAAGCCAGACATGCAAAAAATTGGATATGTTAACAACACATACAGAAGGAAGAGCTAGTATAAAGCCCTGGGACAATAGTAATTGTGGCATGTTTGCAAAGAGTAGTGAAAGTTTTCAGTAGAGAAAACTGAAATAGCTGAGGGTACTGGGCAGGGAGTGTGAGGGAGAGCATGGCCAAAGAGGTAGACAGGAGATAACTTGTAGAACTTGGTATGCCACAGTAGCAAATTTACATTGTAAAACAAGAGGAAGACATTATTGTATTTCAAGTAAGAAATCTTATAATCTGATTTACATTTTTAAAAGATCTATCTTGTTACTGCGAGGTGAGTGAATTATTATAGGATAAAGTAGGGCTTTTGCAATAGCATGAGACATGGAAAAAATGTATTTGTATTCTGGAGGAAGCACCTGTGAGACTCACTGGTAGATCTAATGGTGGGAACTTAACGGTGAGAGAATGAGCAATCCCAGTGACTCCTAGGCCTTTAGCTTGAGTAAATTCACATACATTCACATTTTGCTTTTACAAAAATAAGGAAGGTCAGAAGTCCAGGTTTTCTGGAAGACAAAAAAGAGATTTCTTTCTGGGCATGACAATTTGGAAAAATTTTTTAGATACCCAAGCTCAAGGGAGAAGTCAATGGTAGAGACATCAGCATAGGGATAATCACCACATGGAGAGTATTTACAGCCTGAGAATGGGAGAGGCCACCTGGGGAAGTGTATTAGTGAGAAGAAGCTATGCGCTGAGCTAGGGAGGAGTACGGGGAGGTGGAATCTATCAACCGGAACTCTAGCAGAAGAGGAACAGCCCAGTGAAGATGCTGAGCAGGACAGCTTGGGAGTCCTGGGAAAACCAAGACCATACAAATAATGAGAGTCAGGAGAGTAAAAGCAGGCATGGTAGGTTGTATTGACCAAATCTGAGAGGTAAAGAAAATGAGAACAAGTAAGTGACACTGGTGGTAGGCACTGAAGGAGCAAATGATTGACAAAAATAGTTTCAGAGGCTAAGAAAGGACACTGAAGAGGAGAATACAAAAAGAATAGTAGAGGCTGTTCATTCCGTCCTCACTCCTGCCAACCATTTTAGTGAATATGAGCCAGAGCAGCTTCTGAGGAAACAGCCTAGGTGCTGTGGGGGGTCGTCTGGTCAAGGACAAAAAAAAGTGTTTTTAACTAATGAGAGTTACTGAAGGACATTTTCTAGGATGATAGGAACCATCCTGTAAAAGTAGAAAAAAGACATCTACCTAAATCACAACTTAAAAACTCTCTTAACTAATCTGACTTAAAATCCTGGTTCTTTGACCTATGAAATTGCACTCTATAAAAATGCAAATTAGTAAGACATTAAGAATTTTTAAATTATCTGGAATTTAATATGCATTTATTTTATTTTGACCTTGTTAGAAAAACATAGTAAAAATACATTTTAATAAATCTTGTTTTTCCAGGGAAAGAACATATAATTAACAAATTCTTCACTTAAGCACAATCTAATTAATTATCTTAATATTTAAGTTTAAAGCAATTATCAGGGGGAAAAGGGTATTGGCCAAATTCATAGGTTATATAGTTGCATGTTACTGGCAAACTTGTATGCCTGATTGTAAACATAGAGACTATTTCCTCAGCAATTTTCTTCAAAATAATGCATGGCTTCTTCACTGTTTGGGGGTTTGCTTTTGGGTTAACCAGACCTGATACAAAGTCTTTCCCTGTGACTCTCAAAATCTCTGAGCAGTGTGTGTGTATGTGTGTGTGTGTGTGTGGGTGTGGGTGTGTGTGGGAGAGAGACAGAGAGAGAGACATAGAGACAGAGACAGAGAGACAGAGAGAGGGAGGGAGGGAGAGGGAAAGTAAGAGAGAGAGAGAGAGAGAAATGAGAAATAGGGAAGATAATAAATGCCCTATGGAAACATAAAGGTCAAACAGCATGTACAAAGCAAAGCAGCTGAATCCTGGCATTTATAGATGCTTATTGTTATTACTGATGTTCTTTTACTATTATTGTTATTTTCATAAAGTTAAGAAATCAATACACCACAGAGGAAGAGCTTAATTTCCATTGATGGTAACTAACAAACAAAAACAATAAACATATTTATAAAACAAAAGCCTTTTCTTTATTCCTTAAAGAAATATATAAATGAGTCAATAAACATTGTATTAAAGAATCATAAAGTACCAAACCCACACAAAGTATGTGGGGTCAGGGAAAGATTGATTTGATTTTAAAATTAAGAATAGAGAATATGAAATCATTTGAGCAACACAAAAAACTTACAATTAAATTTTATATTACAGTTAGATAAGGGTTGACAGTATAGAATGAGAATATAGAGAAAGAGGTAGAGTAAAATAGGTGGGGAGAGAAACAGGCATGTGACAACAAAGAAATGGTGGTATACAGAAGTAGCAACCAAGACAAATTGGAAATGAATAAGGCAGGCAACAAAATGCTCAGATAAATGAGCTGTCCCAAAGTCACAGATTAATCTTCCTTTGAGACATGTTATACTCTAGATTATTCTTTCTACTAGCAATTTTTTTTTACTGTCTAACTTAATAATGTTAGAGTCTTTCCTATTGGGCTAACTAGTGAAGATGGTGACAGAGAAATTATTCCCTGGGTTGCAGTAGTAGTTACCAGGGCAGCTGTCTTTCTAAAGGCTGGAAATAAATTTAGCTGAAATCCAGATTTTGTGTCTTCTACTAAAAGTTAAATATTTACCTCATTATATTCTCTTCATTTTCATTTAATAGAAAGTTTTCCCTTAACCTCCACTTACTGGTTGGATTGGCCAGCATTTCTCATTTTCTCTGTAAACTATGCTAGTTGTGCTCACTGTACCTCGACTGCTCAGAGCTTTCAGACCACACCCAAGCAGACCAGCACAGGCTATTCCCATCAGCTAAGGGCTATGATTACAATGAGTTCAAAGGAGTATTTTACTAGTACTAACCCTCCTTATAAGCCAGTTTTGTTTGCTATTATAAATGTAATTAAAAGACTAATCAAGGTGATGAAATATGAGTGTGATAAGTATGCTGTCAATTAAAATTAAATTAATGCTTTGGAAAGGTGAGGGGATCATCTTCTGAGTGTTTGAAATTCTTGTTTCAGATTAAGGAAATCACCAAATTGAAACTGTAAATGGTATATTATTGGTATAGCTTATGCGATAAGTGTGTAGAATTCCAATCAATAGTCAACCAAAGAAAAAGTCATGGCCTTACATCAAAAGACCAGCATGTGAATACAAATGCACTGTTTTAAGACAAAATACAATACATATTTAAGGTTGAATGTATAATTTTTATGGCTCCCTTTACTAACAGACCTTTTCAGTTCAGCAACTTACTGGTTTTGGTCAGGGCAAATAAGATCATATCTGCTGTGCTCTTAAGTAAGATACCAAAGACAATAAATATTCTTGCTACATGGAAATAATCAAGCAAGTAGGGTTTGGAAAATAAATAATATGTCCAGTCATTGGGAAAGAGAAGTTTGCAAATAAAATAAAAAACACAGGTAAATGCATGTAAGATATCAGAGCTGGTTAACATCTTATTTTGAGACATTTGTCCTCATTAAATATAACAGGAACAATTACATAATGTTAGCCATTCATTTCTTACAAGGATAAGATTTCCTGAAGATTGATGACATAAATTTGGGAATATATGAATAAATGTAAGAAAAGAATATTACTTACCTAAACCATAATCCAAGTGATATATCCATGATCACATCCTAAAAGCTGACCACTTGCTAAAATTTTAATAACCACACAACTATATGATAGAATGTGTATGTGCAGATTGCCCATTTTAATATTTATCTTGAAAACTGAATACTAGTGTAAATTTTTAAAATGTAAAATAGGTATGAATATAAATATGCCCAGATTCATAAAAGAATGCATTTAATAAATACCAGTAATAAGTTTTGTCTTTCAACTGATAGGATTATGATTCACAAAACTAGTCCTCAAAACAAACAAAATAAGCAATTTGTTAATGAGGGAAAAAAACATATGCTGGTAATAAATAAATAACCAAATGAAATTCTTAGTTGCTGAGATCCTGTCTTTAAGAGAAATCCTACAAACAACTCTAGAAATGAGTTGTGCTTTCTTTTAAGCCTGAACTACAGCCTCTACAATAAACATACACAATAGTGCACTTAGTCTGTACTGCCACCAAGTGCCTAAACCAATTAGTTTTAAGCTTCTTGCAACAGCTATAAGCAGATTCTTTTGCTGTTATGAGTAGCAATTTGGAAACAGGCTAAGAGCAAACCACTTCAACCATGAATGGCTATAAGAACAACACAATTTAGACATGACAATAAAATCTCAAAGGCATTAATAAAAAATATCAAGAACCCTACCAGCTCACTGGAAGTTCATGAAGTCTAAAAATGTTATTCAGCTTGTAGTCAAATTTTGCTGGACAAATATTTTCTTTATATAAATACAGGTTTGGATTTGGTTGCATATCTGTGGGAAATTCTGAATCCTAGAGAAGAAAAAGAAAGCAAGAGCTATATGCAAATTAGGCATATCACTGTATACACTGAAACTCTCTTATTTAATATATCTTCTATCTTATTTAATATTAAATTCCAACATAAATATTACCATTATATTCCCTTAGGACTTATCTTAAGTCCTTCATTTCCTATTTTAGTTTTGAGAAAACATGCAAAATAGGTAAAATGTTAAGTAAGGTGCTTATCTATTTACATAAGTTTAAACTGCATATTACATGGTAAAAATTATTTTTAAAACACCCACTATTAAATTACAAAGAAGCACGATATAGCATTGTCTTCTGTTACTGGTCAATGACCTTATTAAGTAAGTTTCCACCCCCAACAGTAATGTCAGAAAAATCTGTGATTATTCTTAAACTCCTTTTGTCCTCTATAAATAGTAAACCAAACACATTTTTCATAATGGGAAACAAAATAATTACATATGTTATTTGATTAATCGTGGTTTTCTTCTTTAAATCTGGGACACAGCACTAATTTAAAGTCACCTACCAAAAGTAAAAGATTTCTCTCATAATCATTTTAAATCTCACATACATTAGAATCCACATCTGCCAAACAAATTGTAACTGGAGATCAGCTTATGTCATGATCTCATGGTTCCAGAGATTGAGCTCTGCATTGGGCTCTATGCTAATAGTGCAGAGCCTGCTTGGGATTCTGTCTCTGTTTCTCCCTGGCTCACACATATGCACACACACATACTCTTTCTCTCTCTCAAAATAAATAAATAAACTTAAAAATAGAAGAAATATCATGCATTCTATATAGTGCAAAGGAAAAAGAAAAAGAAACCTTATTCTCACCAAACAGATATAATTGCTATTAGCACTTTGATGTACTAATTTGTCTCTCATTTTTTTACAAAATTGAGACCATGCTCTATTATCCACCCTCCACTTTTCATTTAGCATTATACCACTGCATTTTCACATTAGTCTGTTCTAAAAGAATACCATATTTTATTTAACATTTAGCTATTTTTGTTTTCCTTACATTATCAATGTTATGAACAGAGTTTTCTGTCTATAAATCTGCATTTCACTGATTATATCCATAAAGTACAGTTCTAGAAATGCAAATAATTCAAATAAGATAAATATTTAACAAAAACATGATACCTCTTCATAGACTGCTCTCCAGAAATATTATATGAATTTATATGCTGCCTGTCATATAATACTGTGTGCAATTCACAAGTTTGTTAATGCTTTGTACACAAATATACACATACTTCCTCATGTTTAAAATAATACATTCAGTAAACTACTTCTTTGACTAATATTTATCATTGAGCATCTATTAAATAACAGGCACTAGTTTTAGCTCTTATGTGATTGAACAAAATAGACAAAACTCCCTTCCTTGTGGAGATTACACTGTATTATGAGAATACCAAATTATAAAAATGTAAACTATATTACATCTATACGCTAAAAAGTCCAAGAGGAAACTGTTGTTAATTCATATTTTTTAAAAATGTATTTTGAAAAAATGTATTTTGTTGACATCTCTTAAATTAACTGATTAGGTTTAATTTTTTGTGTTTCTTATCTTTTTTTACTTTGTTTTTTTCTGAACTGTATGTTTAAGCCTTTGCCCATTTTTCTATTGTTGTGATGATAATTCATCTTAATAACGTTGCTTGGGTTGTATATGGAGGGAAGGCAAACTATTATGCCAGAAAATAATGTAAAGTGACTCAGAATCCAGTCTTGTATAATTTTTTGGCTACATGCAAAAATCTAGAACCATAAACTTATTATCTACAGCAATTTTTACAAGCACTATTAAACCAATCATTATATAAAATACAATGAGAAATTTAATAAAACCTAATCAACTAGGCTTAATAAAAACCAAATCAGCTACATCCTATTTGGTGTAGCTGAGAAGAATACAGGAAAATATAATAATACCTGAACAATTATTTAAAAGAAAATTTATAAGAGCAGCAAAGGCCTAGAAACAGCAATCCTATCTAAACATAAATGCACTTGCAGAGGCACAACAGTAGATAATTCTACTGCCCAGCATGTAAATCAAAATATTCCAGGAAACAAACACAAAAAAATGGGCAGGCAGAACCAGTGAGGCAAATACAGTATTCATAAATAAGGACTATGCAAAGAGAACAGAAGGAGTAAAATAAATTTTAAAACTATTCTTTCAAATGACAGAACCATTATCAGTTATTTGTATTGACAAAGTACAACGGGAGGGCACAGCTAAGCTCTCAATAATACGCTTTGATAGCTCAGCAGTTCTTTTACTCTGCCCACCCTTTGAAATCACCAGGCAGCTTCTTAAAAATACCAATTCCACTGGATCCCACCCCAGACCAATTAAGTAATAATTTCCAAAGGTAAGGCTCTGACCTTGGTATTTATTTTAAATTTCCCCATGTGAAATAAAAGTCAGGACTGAAAATTCTGGCTTTCCCTAGCGATTCAATTCCACCACATACTAGCATGTGAATTTAGTCAAGCTATTTAACAAACTTTTTAGGATGCATTTTCCTATCAGTAAGATACAATCAAAATTACACCTGATTAATAGGCTGCTGTGAGTATTGAGATAATCTCTGTGAAGCAGTAATCACATGCTTCGAACATAATAAATCCTTAATAATCATTAACTATTTCTGTAGGTATTTTTATTATTGCCACAATTTGTGGCACATTTTAATATCAACTGCCTAGTAAATTCATTATGAATTATGTCATACTCTATTATAAAATATTTTATATTACTCAAATTTCAGGCGTAATATTCTCCTGGGATATTGATTCAAGCAGATAGAAACATGATCTCACCTGTCAGAATCCTGGTCCTACATCTAGTTAACTGTTGGTTATCTCTATTTGACCTAGGTTCAATTGAAAAAAGGGACTCTTGCTTCACTGGCCAGCCAGTCTCACTGCTTATAGTCAAAGGTTAAAAAGCCTGATGGGGAAATAGGTTCTACATACATAAATGGGTTAGAAAAATGCTTAGGGAGGAAAGTCACCACCATGGGGCAAAAGTGCCCAATGTTAGCTAGCAAGCTGTTGGAATAGCATTACAAGTAACTTGTAATATTACCTGCAGGAAATTACTTTCCAGATGACACCAATGTACTATTATACTAAGATCACAAACTCCACTTGCCCCCCAGACCCTTTGCTTCCATACACACCTTAATGATTACTGTCTGATTGTTTTCTCTATATTCACATGTGTAAGATCTTGTTTTCTTCATGTTCACCATGTGGGTAATATCTTGTGAGCTCAATAGGTATAGAGATGAAACCTCTGGTCAGGGATCTTGTCTCCTCCTGGACATTAGCCTCTCTTGTATTCATTCTGGGTCTGCTCTTGCTGGACAAGAGGGAACTCCAGACTCCTAGTCTGCGACAGGTAACTTTCCCTCTATTTCAGTGATGTATCTGCTAGACATCCCCTTCATCTTCCTTATTAGGAAGCCAAACTACATCCTTGGCCTCATTTCATAAAGTCCCTTAGGTACCTAGGTTTCTTCTAGGCCCAGTATCTATGCCATTCAACTCATGTCTGCTTCTCTATCTTGTTTTTTGACTTCCATTGATCTAACATTCAAAGGAATTACCCAGACCAATTCTAAACCCGAAGTTCAAGATTATTCACTCAAGTATTCACTCAACATTTGAATGTTTATTCTGTATCAGGTACTATTTTAGTTACCAGACCAAAAAACACAAATGGAAGACACTTGTTCCATTGAAGGATTCACAGTCTCATGAAGGAACAGCATAAATGAAAACCTACATCATTGAGAAAATCTAGAGTAGAAATATGCAAAAGATATTAAGGTGAAAAAATAAGCAGTAAATCTATTGTAATGAAGTAGATATACAATTAACGTCACTAATGCAGATATTGTCATTATATTGATAGCTGATGGAAATAGATATAACTGGTATGTAGATAGATAATGTGTACGAATCCAAAAGGAAAAGGAACTGTAAAGAGGCCATATTCTACAAAGGTAGTACAAATCAAAAAAATTAGTAAACTTTGTATATTCAATGGATGAACAGAAGATATAAAATAAAAATATCCCATTAAATCTAGCAATAAGATATAAAATACTAATGAGAAATGTACCAAGCCAAAAGAATTAAAAATGTACTTTACATAGATATATTAAAGAGTATCTTATTTCATATAGATATTCCATGGACTCAGATAAAAATTCTGTTAGCAAACTTAAGAACGTTAAGTATTGAATTGAATTCAAATAAAAACTTCAGTGTGACTTTTGAGAAGACTTAGACAATTATTCTAGAATTAATTTGAAATAATAAATCAAACCAAATTAACTTGAGGTTTATAGTATCTCCATTTATAGTTCTGAAGACAAACTCATAGTAATTTTTCCTATTATAAAGTCATGACTAAATAAAACTGGAGTATTTATTTCATCATACAATTATCAAATTGAATAAAACATAAGTTTTAATAATATAATGATGCCAACTGTTGGACAAAATATGGGGAAAATATTCTCTCACTTGGGGGTGAGTACAAACTGATTTAACTATTTGAGAGGCAAATTGGAAATATCTATGGAAATAAATTTTATTTTTTATTTCAATAGACATTAAAATTTCTAGCAATATTTTACCATGAACATGTATTTTTTTTCTTAAAATTTCAATGAAATTGAAATACATTCAAAGAAATGTATATAAGGAAATCAGTCCTATATTTATGAAATGCTCTTTAATTTGTACCTAGTATTTTCAAACCAGCACTTAACTGGATATGATTTAGTTAAAAATCCAGATTTAAATGACTATTTAAATACCCAAGTTTGGTAGGTATAGTAGAGGCTATTGAAAGCTCTTCTGCATTTCCTTGCCTCCCTTGCAGTTAAACAGAAGTAAAGTGATTGGATTTCGAAACAGTATATAAGTAGAAATGATATAAGTCACTTCCAGTCCTAGCCTTGAAACATCCTGATGTAGTTCACCATTTTTCTTCTCCTGTCACAATAACTTTGGAGAACTATGTGGATGGTAGATGGTAGATGACAGATGGCTGCCCACATCCTAGAGTCACTGAATGGAGGGGATTCACACACAGTCACACCATCCACAAGTTAAGAATGAACATTTTTTGTGAAAGGACTTTGGATTTTCATCTTCTCTCTTGCAGCAGCTAATGTTGTTTACACTGACCAATATAGTTGGGAAATGATTATAATTAACTATTGGCCACTTATATTAATTTTTAAAAATTTTAAGGTAAAGGATAAATGTTTTAAGACAGACACTACATTAAATAAATGCCACATTTAAACAAATTTTAATGTATTTTTTGTCTTCTTGTCTTAAATCCCCACATGGAGAAGAATTTATCAGAAATGGAGAAGTTTTGTACAGGCTTCTGTGTCCTCATTATTTCATTTATCACTCAAGTAGTCCATGACTGCTGAAAAACTTCACACATCACCATCTAGTAAATGACTGACAACTGACATTATCAGAACGACTTCACTGAGCTAATCGACATTCAGTCTAAGAGTAAAAATGGAAGTGAGTCAGGGAAAGCTTTCCTTACTTAGGTATTTGTTCACTTTCTAGACCTTTATATTTGTTTGTATTATTGTGGTCTTAGATTGTAGGGAGAGGATTATCGTTATAAAATGGTGTTTTCATATGTACTTAAGCATTTTTTTTTAAATGTTTTATTTATTTCGACGAGAGAGAGAGAGAGACAGCGTGAGCAGGGGAGGGTCAGAGAGAGAGGGAGTCACAGACTGAAACAGGCTCCAGGCTCTGAGCTGGCAGTCAGCACAGAGCCCGACGCGGGGCTCGAACCCACGAACCCGAGATCATGACCTAAGCGAAAGTCGGACACTTAACCGACTAAGCCACCCAGGCGCCTCAAGCATTTTTTATGTAACATCTAAGTTCCTAATTATTCATTACGTTTTTAGAGTACATTTCTAGAGTAAACTGCTTAAATGACTATATTAAGCAAAATAGTTTTAATTATGTTAAAGCTATCACTAAGTCCTGCTTTACTTTGATCAATATCAAATAAGACTAAAAAGTCTAGCAAAAATAAAATGTACAACCAATAAACTATTACTTGCAAACTCCTCTACTTCATTACGTTTTTAGAGTACATTTCTAGAGTAAACTGCTTATTTGTGCCGTCAACTAATAGAACAAAGATTTGTTTGATTTAAAAACACAAGGAATGACAGATTTATACTATTTCTGAGTATGTACTTTTTCATGAAAAGAATTATTATTTTAAGAAACACCTTTAGAATACTATTAACAGCAAATACAAAACTTGACAAGCCTAGAAAAAAATTAAGTTCTAAAGTTAAACAAGTATATATTTTTTACTATGTTGAATTATAATGAATATTATTTGAAAACTAACTTCCACTAGTCAATTTTAGTAGTTCTCAAAGAGTGTTCCTCTGAGTAGAGCACCAGCATTAGCTGAGAACTAATTTAAAATGCAAATTCTCAAGTCCCACACCAAATACACTTGTCAGGAATTCTGGGAATGAATCTCAGCAATCCAGGTCTCGGGCTCCAGGTGATTCCAATACTTGCTCAAGTCTGAGAATCACTGAAGTATCTTATCAATAACCCATTTTTCAAAATTAGCAAACTTAGATAACAGATTTATAAAGCATATCTGTAAGTATAAATTTAATAGGCACAATCTATATGCCACAGAATCAGAACCAGAGAAAGGGAATAAATTGTATTTAATATTTTAAGTCTTTAATGTAAAAGTGAATTTATATTTATCAATAAAACAATTGCAACGCACAGAAATTTATATGATTCATTATACCCTTTTATTATTTGTCTCACTGAAGTATCATCAAAAGAATATAATCCAAACACCAGCCAGTCAGGAAGCCATCTGAAAAATTCTTAATATATTTTAGAAGAAAAAATGACTTCTACCTTTTCCATTTATCATATAAATAATTTTTGATTATATAACTTTTCTCATTTTTCTTACGTATGGTCCATACCTAGTGTGGAGCTCAACACAGGGCTTGAAATCAAAATCTTGAGATCAATACTTGAGCTGAAATCAAGTCAGCTGCTTAACTGACTGAGCCACCCAGTCATCCCTTAACTATTCTCATCTTAAATAGTCAACTTATCATTAAATTTAAGAAAGGAATAGATAAGAAGAGCAATGGAGTTTTTAAGATTAATATTAAAAATAATAATAGCTACCATTTATTTAATAATGTAACTATCTTAAATCCTCACAACAGTTCTGCATACTGACTATTATCTTTTACAGATGGACAACAAGTAGAGCTCAGACAGAAAATAATGACTAACTTGTCCCTGTGCTGGTACCAGGAATCAGATTCCATCTTCCTGGCCTCACAGCCTGAGTTATTTCTTCTTTGCCCACAGCTCCAGTAACTCTGGCAGTATTCTTATACCTCCTACTGGAATTTGTTAACTAAGATCCATTGATAAAATACTTAAAACCAGACTTTTCCTCCAGATTGAAAGTATCACTTGCCTTGACTAAGAGTAAAAACAAACAAGAGCTCCTGGAATTGCTGAAGGGAATACCACATCCATCTGGAATTTTTAGAAATGTGGTAATTTTTCTTGAATCAGGCTTGGGGCTGAGGAGGAGGTGGAAGTGGGGCGAACAATAAGACGCACATCACTTTCATTACAACATTGCCACACAAGGTAATTTTACAGATGACTAAAATCAGGCTAAAAAAAATTATCTCTTGGGGCACCTGGATGGCTCAGTCAGTTAATCATCCAATTTCAGCTCAGGTCATGATCTCAAGGTTTGTGGGTTCGAGCCCTGCATCGGGCTCAGTGCTGACAGCTAGCTCAGAGCCTGGAACCTGTTTCAGATTCTGTGTCTCCCTCTCTCTATGACCCTCCCCTGCACACGCTGTCTCTCTCTCTCTCAGAAATAAATTTTAAAAAGATTAAAAAATTACCTCTTTCCCAATAGGATGGATTTGTTAGGTAAAGAACATCAAATTAAAATCCAAGTGGGTTTGACTCCAAAATTATTTTAATTATAGCATACTTTTTCCCAGTTCTTTTACTGAGGCCTTTGTTCAAACTTTTTGCTTTTTATTAGCGGCTTCTTGAACAGAATAGTGTAAAGATCATGAAGTATTTTCTTCTTAATGGCTTGGTAATCATTATGAGCAACAATTCGAGTTCAATGTTAAAAAAACAAACAAAAATCATAAATACACAAAAAAGACATATAAAAAGATATTTAAATGATCTGGAATATAGAAGCCCTTTCTAAGCATAACATTAAAGAAAACAATTGTGAAGTAGAATACAGTTATATTTGAATAAGTAGTTTTTTAAACTTCTAAAAGAAAAAAACTGCAAGAAAAACGTTGGTGCGTAAATACCAAATTACATATAAAGAGGTTTTAAAATCAATCATTAAAACTAAACTCTTTCAAAGAAAAATGCACAGAAATCATGGATACACGAGTCACCAAAAAAGTAATCAGTAAACATGTAAAAAGATTCACTCTCACTAGTCATTAAATAAATACAGATCAAAATAACAAATGAGATGTTATTCATTTACAAATCAGTAAACTATATTTAAAAAATAAGATTAGCACACTAATGCAGTTACTCTCATACACTGCAAGTAGTAATATAAATTGTATAACCTTTCTAAAGAGAAATTTAGCCGTGGGTGTCAAACATATTTAAAAAAATGACCAAATACCTTCTATCAGTAAGTACATTTTGAAAAATATATTCTAAGAAAATATTCAAACCATTGTGCTAGAATAAATACATGAAGATATTTATGAGCGATTATTTACTATAGCACTTAAAACACCTAACTTCCAATAAAAAAGGGATTGGTTAAATGAACTACAGAATTCCATGCATCCAGGTGATAGGATACTATGTAGCTATTAATAATAGCACTCACAAAGAATATTTATAAACATAAAAAAGTATCCATGTAATTAGAGGGCATATGTATGATATATCTATACATATAAACGTGCAACTAGAAGAAAGTATGTCATAATATTAAGAGTAACTAAGTCTTGGGGCGCCTGGGTAGCTTAGTTGGTTAAGCGTCCGACTTTCACTTAGGTCATGATCTCACGGTTCGTGGGTTCGAGCCCCGCGTCGGGCTCTGTGCTGACTGCCAGCTCAGAGCCTGGAGCCTGTTTCAGAGTCTGTAACTCCTTCTCTCTCTGACCCTCCCCTGCTCACGCTGTCTCTCTCTCTCCTAGAAATAAAAAATAAAACATTAAAAAAAAATTAAGAGTAACTAAGTCTTTATGCTTATTATTTTATATTCATTTCAGCATTTTCAAACACAGCTGGATTCTTCTTTTTTTTTTAATTTTTTTTAATGTTTTTTTATTTATTTCTAGGGGAGAGAGAGAGACAGCGTGAGCAGGGGAGGGTCAGAGAGAGAGGGAGTCACAGACTGAAGCAGGCTCCAGGCTCCGAGCTGGCAGTCAGCACAGGGCCCGACGCGGGGCTCGAACCCACGAACCGCGAGATCATGACCTAAGCGAAAGTCGGACGCATAACCGACTAAGCCACCCAGGCGCCCCCAAACACAGCTGGATTCTTATCCTTCTATTTCTCTGGAAGACATCCTGGTAACTCCTATAGTCCCCAGGAGCCTAAAAAGATGCTAATCAAAATCCAAGCAGGATTCAAGAAGGTCACAGGATCATTCACAGAGTATCTAGTTATAGCTTATATGTAGCTATTAAAATATAGTTCTTTATTTTCCCAATGGTTTTAAACCCAGTCGATTTACTATTGTAAGACCATTATTTTTCATTATTTTTTAAATCTTTATTTATTTTTGAAAGACAGAGAGACAAAGTGCTAGTGGGGGAGGAACAGAGAGAGAAAGACAGAATCCGAAGCAAGATCCAGGCTCTGAACTGTAAGCATAGAGCCGGATGCAGGTCTTGAACTCACAAACCATGAGATCACGACGAGAACAGAAGTGGGATGCTTAAGCAACTGAGCCATCCAGGTGCCCCTATTGTAAGAAAATTCTTATAACATCTTTTTAAATTCTATTTGACACAAAAATGTAAGCAGTTATTTGAAAGATGACAAATATCAATGAACTGAACACTTTACCGTAAAGAACACAATCTATTTAGGTTTGTAAAGTAAGGCAATTCACCACTAACAGTTTTATCTAAAAAAGAATGAAGAATTTCTAAACCTTTATCATTTCCCCCATTTAGTCTCATGCAAACTAAAATTGATAGACATGGAAATTTCAATGACTTTTAGATTATATCCCTTTCACTATAATTTTCATTTAAAATAAACAATTGTGTAATATCTATGAAGCAGAGATCAAGAATAAGTCTTAAAAAAGTTAAATTTTCCTGAAGATATATCTGACCAGCATGAAATTGCTAAATTGGATGACTTGTCTAGTTCTATTCATGGACTAATATATTCTCTAGTTGGCAAACTTCCAAAATAAAGAATAAGCACGCATTTTTGTAATTGAAATTGCAACATTTAGCTTAGCTATCTTATCCTGACTTTAATGTTGTTAAATTAATCATTAAAATTTAATAAAAAATGTTGTCATCCAATTTTTCATTTTGATAAAGACTGCTATGCAATAATGTAGATACCTAAAAAGCATCAATTATATATAACATGTAAAATATTCCTAGACAATAAATTATAACTTTTAACACTATTATAATCACATAAAAGTGCTGCAAATGCAAAAATATTCAAAGGGAGGGTGAATTAAATGGAGAGACAGGTGGCAGAAAGCACATGAAGGTTTAGAAAAGTACACAATAATGAAGACACAAGTGACCACTTCTGACAGTGCCAGTCACTACAGCAGTGCTAGGCAATATTTTATGCAAATGCCAATTAGGTGGAGCAACTTCTGAAAATGGTGGCTCTGCTTTTCAACAGATGAATAAATCAGCGATTAATTCCAACCATTTCAGTCTCAGTACTAGAAGGACAATTGGGCTGGTGATGACTTCCAGAGTCTGAGGAAAGCATACATACCTTACTTAAAGCACCAGTTGCCACTAAGTTCCAATCAATGGAAGGAATGCAGTATGACTGTAATCCCAACATTAAAAGATATTAAAAGATAATAGATTTTTTTCAAAAATACCCAGATATTTTGGGTTTTCATTTAGTCATTCAACAAATATGAACTGATAATCCTAATTTACCAAGCACTATTCCAACTGCCTGAAATACACTAACAAAAAAACAGAAAAACAAACATTCCAAGCCCACATGTAACTTATAGTATACAGGGGAGACATAAAAAACAATAAACATAAACAGTAAATAAATCACATAAAATGTTAGGATATCAAAATGGCTCTGAAAAGAAAGAAAAAGAACAGAGGGAAGGAGACACTGGAAGCATATTGGGAAAGAGGAGACTATTGTGGCGGGTAATTGTGAAATTTTACATCAAGTGGTCTGAGTAAGCCTATGATACCTCTAAGCAGACTTGAAGGCAGTGATGGGGTTGACAGGGAAGCTATCCAGCAGGAGACCATTCCCGGAAGAAGGAAAAGTCAGTTCAAGGGCCCAAAGGAGTGAGTAAGTAAACATGGCATCTTCTAACAAAAATGGAGGCAGTGTGGTTGGAAAGAAGAAAGAATAATACAATTTTAGGTGAATTAGAATGAATTATAAATGTTGGTAACAAATTTATATAAGTCTAATTAATTCTGAATAATGTCAACACGGGAGGGCCAAATCAAATACATATATGGACTACAATTTTCTTTTTGGTTGTTTTTTTTTTTTTATAGTTTATTGTCAAGTTGGTTTACATATTACACCCAGTACTCTTCTCAACAAGTGTCCTCCTCCATGCCCATTATCCATCACCCTCCATACCCCCCACACCCACCAGCCCTCAGTTTGTTCTCAGCATTCAAGAGTCTCTCACAGTTTGCTTCCCTCCCTCCCCCCCCCATTTCCCCCCTTTTTCTCCCCCACAGTCCTCTGTTAAGTTACTCCTAATCCTCCTATACGTGCAAATATATGGTATTTGTCCTTCTCTGCCTGACTTATTTCCCTCAGCATAACGCCCTTGAGCTCCATCCACATGCTACACATGGCCAGATTTCATTCTTCATCATTGCCATGTAGTATTCCATTGTATAAATATATCACATCTTCTTGACCCATTCATCAGTTAATGGACACTTAGTTTCTTTCCATGTTTTGGCTATTGTTGACGGTGCTGCTATGAACATTGGGGTATATGTGCCCCTATGCATAAGCACTCCTGTATCCTTTGGGTAAATTCCTAGCAGTGCTACTGCTAGGTCATATGGGCATACTTTGTTAAATTTTTAAGGAACCTCCATTTCCTTAAATGCACCAGCTTACATTCCCACCAGCAGTGTAGGAGGGTGCCCGTTTCTGCACATCCTCGCCAGCATCTAGAGTCTCCTGATTTGTTCATTTTAACCACTCTGACCGACGTGTGGTGGTATCTCAGTGTGGGTTTGATTTGCATTTCCCTGATGATGAGGGACGCTGAGCATCCTTTCATGTCTCTGTTGGCCATCTGAATGTCCTCTTTGGAGAAGTGTCTGTTCATGTCTTCTACCCATTTCTTCACTGGATTATTTGTCTTTCACGTGAGGAGTTTGATGAGTCCCTTATAGATTTTGGATACTAGCCCTATATCTGATATGTCATTTGCAACTACCTTTTCCCATTTCCTCATTTGCCTATTAGTTTTATGGTTGTTTCCTTTGCTGTGCAGAAGCTTTTTATATTGATGAGGTCCCAGTTGTTCATTTTTTGCTCTTGGCTCCCTTGCCTTTGGGAAGTGTCAAGTAAGAAGTTGCTGTGGTTGAGGTCAAGGAGGTTGTTTCCTGCTTTCTCCTCTAGGGTTGTTATGGTTTCCTGTCTCACATTCAGGTCCTTCATCCATTTCAAATTTATTTTTGTGTATGGTGTGAGAAAATGATTTTGTTTCATGCTTCTGCATGTTGCTGTCCAGTTCTTCCAGCAGCATCTATTAAAGAGGCTGTCTTTTTTCCATTGGATCCTCTTTCCCACTTTGTCAAAGATTAGTTAGCCATACATTTGTGGGTCCAATTCTGAGTTCTCAATTCTGTTCCATTGGTCTATGTGTCTGTTTTTGTGCCAATCCCATACTGTCTTGATGATGACAGCTTTGTAGTATAGGCTAAAGTCTCAGATGGTGATGCCTCCCGTTTTGGTTTTTTTCTTCAGTATTACTTTGGCTATTCAGGGTCTTTTGTGGTTCCATACAAATTTTAGGATAGTTTCTTCTAGTTTTGAGAAGAATGCAGGTGCAATTTTGATTGAGATTACATTGAATGTGTAGATTGCTTTGGGTAGTAATGACATTTTAACAATATTTATTCTTCTGACCCATGAGCATGGAATGTTTTTCCATTTCCTTGTGTCTTCTTCAATTTCCTTCATAAGTTTTCTATAGTTTTCATCATACAGATCTCCTATATCTTTGGTTGGTTTTATTCCTAGGTATCTTATGGTTTTTTGTGCAATTGGGAATAGGATCAGTTTCTTGATTTCTCTTTCTGTTGCTTCATTGTTGGTGTATAAAAATGCAACCGATTTCTGTATGTTGATTTTGTATCCTGCAACATTGCTGAATTCATAGATCTGTTCTAGTTGGTTTCTGGTGGAGTCTGTCGGGTTTTCTACGTAGAGTATCATGTCGTCTGCGAAGAGGGAAAGTTTGACTTCCTCTTTGCCAATTCTGATGCCTTTGATTTCCTTTTGTTGTCTGATGGCTGATGCTACGATTTCCAGCACTATGTTAAACAGCAGTGGTGAGAGGGGACATCCCTGTCATGTTCCTGATCTCTGGGGGAAAGCTCTCAGTTTTTCCCCATTGAGGATGATGTTAGCTGAGGTATTCTCATAGACGGCTTTTATGATGTTTAGGTAAGTTCCTTCTATCCCGACTTTCTCAAGGGTCTTTATTAAGAAGCAATGCTCTATTTTGTCAAATGTTTTTTCTGCATCTATCAACAGGATCATATGTTTTTATCTTTTCTTTTGTTGATGTGATGTATCATATTGATTGATTTGTGGATATTGAACCAGCCCTGTACCCCAGGATTGAATCCCACTTGAACTTCGTGGATAATTCTTTTTATGTGCTGTTGGATTTGATTTGCAAGTATCTTGTTGAGGATTTTTGCATCCATATTCATCAAGGATATTGGACTGTAATTCTCTTTTTTTGATGGATCTCTGTCTGGCTTAGAAATCAGAATGATGCTGGCTTCATAAAAAGAGTCTGGAAGTTTTCCTTCAATTTCTATTTTTTGGAATAGCTTGAGAAGAATGGGTATTAATTCTGTTTTAAATGTCTGGTAGAATTCCCCAGGGAAGCCCTCTGGCCCAGGGCTATTATTTGTTGGGAGATTTTGGATAACTGATTCGATTTCCTCACTAGTTATGGGTCTGTTCAGATTTTCTCTCTCTTCCCGTGTGAATTTTGGTAGTGAGTGTGGGTTTAGGAATTTGTCCATTTCTTCTAGGTTATCTAGTTTGTTGGCATATAATTTTTCATAGTATTCCCTGATAATTACTTGTATTTTTGAGGGGTTGGTTGTAAGAAGTCCTTTTTCATTCATGATTTTGTATATTTGGGTGCTCTCTCTCTTTTGTTTTTGAGAAGGCTGGCTAGAGGTTTGTCAATGTTGTTCATTTTTTCAAAAAATGGTTTCCTTGGTTTCCTTGATCTGTTCAACTGTGTTTTTGGTTTCTATACGATTTATTTCTGCCCTTATTTTTATTATTTCTCTTCTCCTACTGGGTTTGGGGTGCTCCTATTGCTCTCCTTCTAGTTCCTTTAGGCGAGTTGTTAGATTTTGCACTTGTGCTTTCTCTAATTTCTTGAAATAGGCCTGGAGTGCAATGTACTTTCCTCTTAGGATTTCCTTTGCCGCATCCCATAGAGTTTGTATTGTTTTATTTTCTTTTTCATTTGTTTCCATATATTTTTTAATTTCTTCTCTAATTGCCTGATTGGCACATTCATTCTTTAGTAGGGTGTTCTTTAACCTCCATGTTTTTGGAGGTTTTCCAGACTTCTTCCTGTGGTTGATTTCAAGTTTCATGGCATTATGATCTGATAGTGTGCATGGTATGATCTCAATCCTTTTATATTTATTGATGGCTGCCTTATGTCCTAGTATGTGATCTATCTTGAAGAATGTGCCATGCACACTTGAAAAGAAAGTGGTGGTGTCTCTGGTACTTGTGTTCCTTGCAAGACTTCCCTCAGAGCGCCCCACTCAGGATTTCTTGCAGGGCTGGTTTAGTGTGTGACAAATTCTTTCAATTTTTGTTCATTTGCAAAGACTTTTATCTCTCCCTCTATTTTGAATGACAGGCTTGCTGGATAGAGGATTCTTGGCTGCATATATTTTCTGTTCATCACATTGAAGAACTCCTGCCATTCCTTTCTGGCCTGCCAAGTTTCAGTAGATAGGTCTGTCACCACTCTGATGGGTTTCCCTTTGTATGTTATGTCCCTTTTCTCCCTAGTTGCTTTCAGGATTTTCTCTTTGTCCTTATATTTGCCAGTTTTACTATGATACGTCGTGCAGAAGATCGATTCAAGTTATGTCCGAGGGGAGCTCTCTGTGCCTCTCGAATATCAAAGTCTACTTCCCTCCCCTGGTTGGGGATGTTCTCTGCTATAATTTGTTCAAGGACTCCTTCAGCACCTTTCTCTCTCTCTTCCTCTTCTGGAATTCCTATGATACGGATATTGTTCCATTTGATTATATCACTCAGCTCTTGAACTCTCCTTTCATGTTCCTGGATCAGTTTATCTCTCTTTTTCTCAGCTTCCTCTTTTTCTATAATTGTGTCTTCTAATTCACCTATTCTCCTCTCTGCCTCTTCAATCCGTGCATTGGACGCCTCCATTTTATTATGTATCTCATTTATAGCATTTTTTGATTCATCACAACTATTTTTAAGCTCCATAGCCTTTGTATCAATAGTTTCTCTGATGTCTTCCATGCTTTTTTCAGCCTAGTGATTAAGTTTATGACTATTGTTCTAAAATCTGTTCAGTTATGTTGCTTATATCTGTTTTGAGCAGTTCTTTAGCTGTCATTTCTTCCTGGAATTTCTTTGAAGGAGAGTTCTTCCGTTTTGTCATTTTGGTTAGCTTTCTTTCCCTTTTAATTTTAAAGGCTTGTTATGCACTCTGACCCTGTGGGTTCTGCTGTATTAAAGCGGCTCTTTGATCGTCCAGGGTCTGTCCATTCAGGAAGTGTTCTTTGAATGGTGTCTCTTAGTTTCTCTTGTTGAGACTTCGGTTATTTTGTTTCCCTACTCATAGTGGTATTTGGGACTCTCCACCCTGTGTACTTTGGCTTGTTTGTTGAGGTAGCCTTATGAGGTTTCCTTCCAGTGTATTCTGTCTCTTTCTCTTCCCAAACTCCTGTGGCTCAGTGTCCTATGACTTCAGGCTTTCTCTGTTTGAGAGATGGGTGCAAACGAAATGCACAGAGCTCCCTACTTCTCTGCCATCCTGCTGGCACTCTGGGCTACAATTTTCGATCCCTATCCCTGATTAATAACTTGCTAAACATGCTAAAAATTTGTATTTAAAACTATTGGTTTAAGTGAAGTTTCCTAAGAGTATTCAGAAGGCAAATAGATAATAATAATCGTATTTTTATAAGACCCCTGATACATAACCCCACCTAACAGGTTATCTCACCCACATACAATCCAGGTTTTATAATATAAGCTCTTTTCTCCATATACAAAGTATAAATCAAACAAAACTTATAGAATAGTTTCTGTTAATTCATTCAGAAAAAAATGTATTAATGCACAAGTGGAGTGCTAGTGCTAGATGCGTGGGAATACAGGGATATGGCACATATTACCTGATCTCAAGGAGCTTACAGTACCTGAAGAGAAATTATTGTTAGTGAACTCTTATCCTTGGGAGTAGAGAATAGGAAATAAGTAATTTTATAAATACTAGCTACCATCACTTTCTTGTTCATAGGCCCCAACAAGTCATGTTCTTACAATTTTCCATTAGTGAAATCAGCACTCATTATTATGACATTATAGGGTTTACAAAGTAATTTCACATGCATTGTTGCACTGACATTGCTAGTGATTTATATTGTCATATGGCTAAACTTTAAACAACAAAACAGCTCAAATGGTTTGTTTATTAGAGTCAGAGTGTCTTCACAGAAAGTATTTACAATAAAATAAAAAATCTACTTTTTTGGTATTTGTTAATCTTTATAAGACCCCTGATACATACCTCCACCTAACAGGTTATCTTACCAACATACAATCCAGGTTTTATTTTGTATCCAATTTCTAGAAAGGCCTAGAATAGGATGTCAATTCCTAGGAATTGTGCTTAGTCTCTTTTATAGCTATAGGTATCAGTTACAAATGGCTGAATATACTCTGTCATGATGAAATTAATTCCATACATTAGCTGCACAGTTATATGTATTGTTTGAATCAACATTCTGCCTTTGACTGTAGGAATCCCATCTCCCATTCCCAAAGTCTATCAGTTCTTTAGACTTGTCCTTGGATAGTATAGAGTAAAATAACAAGTCAATATATTAAAATATGCACAACAGAATGCCTTTGCCTTGTATTCATTTCTTATGGCTCTCACTATCAACATGTAAAGTAATGATCAGAATCTAAAGATTTTAATATTTTTTCAACATTTACCAAAGTTTAATTTATGACAGATGATCTAATGTCTACCATCAATTTCTCTGGCCTCTGTAGACATTGTCATTGAATTTAATTTAGTCATCCAAAGGCAATATATGTAACAGATATCATATGTTTTCACTCATATGTGAAATTTGAGAAACTTAACAAAAGACCATGGGGAAAAAGAAGGGGCAAAACTAGTTTCAGAGAGAGAAGCAAACCATAAGAGACTCTGAAATACAGAGAACAAACTGAGGGTTGATGCAGGGAAGAGAGGAAAATGGGTGATGGGCTTTGAGGAGGGCACTTGGGGTAAGCACTGGGTGTTGCATGTAAGCAATGAATCATGGGAATCTACTCCGGAAGCCAAGAGCACACTATATACAACATATGTTAGCTAACTTGACAATAGATTATATATATATATATATATATATATATTTATATATATATATATATATTTTTTTTTAAAGTCAATATATGTAGACCTGCCCTTTAAACACTGAATTTCTCCAGCATCCATATTGCCCTTCTCGTTTCTCATTCCACATATAATCCTGTAGCATTTTTGTCCATGTCTGAGGTTTACCATAATGTATTTTGGCTTCATCTAATTCTACTCAGATGTTCTACAGATGCCTCCCTGTATAGCATTAAACATTTTTTTCTTCTTTCACTTAAATCAGTTTTACCTTTGAATTCATGATCACAATTAATGGCAATACTTTTCACTTGCAAGCTTGATATTTGGGATCATTCTAATATTTCTTGAGCTATATTTTATTTTATTTTTTTTTTCAATGTTTTTATTTCTAGGAGAGAGAGAGAGAAAGCGTGAGAAGGGGAGGGTCAGAGAGAGAGGGAGTCAGAGACTGAAACAGGCTCCAGGCTCTGAGCTGGCAGTCAGCACAGAGCCCGACGCGCGGCTCGAACCCACGAACTGTGAGATCATGACCTAAGCGAAAGTCGGACGCTTAACCGACTAAGCCACCCAGGCGCCCCTCTTGAGCTACATTTTATTTTTTTTTTATTTTTTTTAATGTTTTTTATTTATTTCTAGGAGGGAGAGAGAGACAGCGTGAGCAGGGGAGGGTCAGAGAGAGAGAGGGAGTGACAGACTCTGAAACAGGCTCCAGGCTCTGAGCTGGCAGTCAGCACAGAGCCCGACGCGGGGCTCGAACCCACGAACCGTGAGATCATGACCTAAGCGAAAGTCGGACGCTTAACCGGCTAAGCCACCCAGGCGCCCCATTGAGCTACATTTTAAAAATTCATTCCTTCTTCCATATTTACTTGCTTCCTTCTTAGTATGGGTCCCCATACTAAGAGATTGTCCATAAGAGATTGCTGCAGCCTTCAACATGTCTCTCAGTTTAAGAAAACCCTCACACAAAAATGACATTTGTAAGGCATATATAATCATACATCTCCTGTATGTATTACCACCAAATGTATCCCTACTGTCCACAGGTCCAACTCCTTTGATACAAGACCATCCATGGGAATAACAACAGGCCGCCCCTCTAATTTCATTTTCCACTCCTTCCCTAAATATAATGTGCCATCTCACATTACACCTTTCTTTGTCCTGCCCTTTTTATTAATGTATAAATGTATTTATTAGAGAATATTGCAATTGTTTCATTGCAAAGTCCTTTCATTTAACTATGAGCCATTAATAGACAAATATGGCATATTATTCACTTTTGTCTCTCTAGCATAGAATCTTACACATAGCAGGCACTCTATAAATACCTATTTAGTGAACAAATGGCTTTCTCGAAAGTCAATGTGTTGTTCATATCTCATTCATGGAACAGAGCCCATGTATTTTTCCAAGGTAGAAATGGTACAAAAATAACTTTATAATTTATATTGTTGTTCATGGACTTAGCTAGGAATTGTATTTCCTTAATTTAGTCAATGTGGTAAATCCTATATAAAACTAGATACAAACATTATTCATTTTTTGTACCTGGCATAATAATGAATCTTAAAGATTTAGTGACTCTAAAAAATGAATCCACTGATTTACAGTGACCAACAGTAACAATACTTTAATATGATTTAAGCCATTATCCATTCATATTTTAGTAATACCTTTCAGAGATTCTGATGTAACTTCTATCTTTTTACCTCTAGCTATACAATCATATGCCAAATATACCATGTATTTATAATAAAGTTAAATAATAAAGTAGCAATAATTCAAGATAACCTGTGTTTTAATGATTTCAAGCATTTGTCTTCTGGTCAAAATTAGCCACTTTGCCAAAGGTTGTTTTATTTCTGTTTGAGTATCCCTGCAACATTAGCAGACACATACAAGGGTGTGAAGCACACTCATCTATGGCCAGATGATTTTCAGCAGAGTGAGATAACTAAGAAGGGGTAGAGTTCCTGATACGGATGTATCCTGGCATGATTATTAGGCTTCTTCTAGTGATATAGACCAATTAATTTCAACTCAGGGGAGTTACAGCCTTGGAGATAGAAAACGCACTTGAATAAGTGGTAGCAAACACGTATTATTGTAAAATAGAATTTGTACTCCTGGAAAATCAAAACCTAACACTACAGGTATTTTTAGAGACCGAGGATAGAAATGAGAAACACAAATGCAGAGGCAAACAAATAAACGGAGATCATAAGTAGGTAAGAATGGAAATGCTGGAAAGATAAATGGCAAAAGATCATAAAGAAACAGGAAGACCAGGTAATTTAATTTTACAAACACTGGAGACACTTAAATTCCTGGGCAAAAATATGATCTAAGATTATAACACATTTTTAACAAAAATATTCTATTTTAAAGTATTCAATATGTAGTACATTCTGTATACAAATATAAAAATTTAAGCTTACAAATGTTTCTTCTAAGAGCAGAAGAGAGTTTTGGTAATGATGAAAGAGGTTATGTGGAACAACTCTCCAGTTGAAAACAATAAGAAAATATGGTAAAAATATTTTTTTTAGAAAATGTATTTGAAACCATCAGAAAATTTAATGTTGATAGAGGAGGCTAAGAAATTGAGACCAAACCAAACCAACCCCCCCTCCAAAATAACCAAAAAACTAGCTGAAAACAAAAGCATGGATTCTGGTATAGACTCCATGTTTTGGATTGAGACTGAGGAATGAGAGGAAATTAGAAACAGACTTGACATTCCAAAGACTACAGCTAAACTTAGAATCATTTCAATCACTAATTGGAACAGGTAATAATGTAACTGATAGTGTTTCCAGCACAGCTGCTGCCTGCAAGATGTCAGCATAAATCCTTTTTGGAAAAATATAATATCACTGTTGTGCCTCTAATCAGACTTGTACTTTTTAAATAAATGTTTCTGATGCTCACAAAACAAAAAACAAGACAAATAAACAAAAACAGGCATATAAAACACAAGACAATGTGATCAAAACCCCAAAGAAATACTGGACATTAGGAACTAACCCATAGGGAATACAGATGCTAGAGAAATCAGTCACAGGTGTTAATTTGTTAACTGTAAAATTATTCCAAAGGAAACACCTGGCTGGCACAGGAAGACATTAAATATACATTTTAAAAAATGAGAAAGAAAAGAGAATAGAAGGAAGAAATATCTACAAAATGTAAACTGACATCCCAGATGGGAATAGAGAGAAAATGGTGAGGAAGCAATATTTGAGGAAATAATGACTGAGAATTTTCCAAACTGATAAGCAACATAAAAAGCATGGCAAACCACAGGCAGTATAAATAAAAAGAAAACCATATGTATTATATCACAATATAACTCCTGAAAATCAAAGAGAAAAATCTTTAAAGAAGCCAAAGGGAAATACAGATATATTGTGAGATATAGTAAGAATTACACCCAACTTCTCAACAGAACAAGGGAAGCCAGAAGATCATGGAACAGTATCAGAAAAGTAATAAAAGAAAATATTTGATACACACTGGTAAATACCCATTGGTACAAATTTTGGATGATAGAGTAGTTCTATTTTTAACTTTTTGAGGAAACTCCATACTGTTTTTGCAGAGTGGCTACTAGATATTTGCCCTAAGGATATAAAAATACTAATTCAAAGGGATACATATGCTTAGATGTTTACTATAGCATTATCATAGATAAAGTATGGAAAGAGCCCAAATGTCCACTGACTGATGAATGGATAAAGACGTGGTACAGGGGCACCTGGGGAGCTCAGTTGGTTAAGCATCCAATTCTTGGTTTTGGTTCAGGTCATGAGTCAGAATTGTGGGACTAAGCCCAACATTGGGCGCTGTGCTACCATGGAACCTGCTTCAGATTCTCTCTCTCTCTCTCTCTCTCTCTCTCTCTCTCTCTCGTCCCCTTCCTTTTTCCTTGCTTGTGCTTTCTCTTGCTCTCTAAAGAAATAAAATTTAAATAAAATTTCAAGATGTGGTATATATATCCAATGGAATATTACTCAACCTGAAAAACAAATGAAATCTTGCCATTTTCAATTATGTGGATGGAGCTAGAGTATATTCTGCTAAATGAAATATGTCAGTCAGAGAAAGATAAATACCATATGATTTTATTCATATTTAGGATTTAGGAAACAAAACAAATGAACATGGGGAGAAAAGGAGAGGAAAACCAAGAAACAGGCTATAGAGAAATAATTGATGTACAGGGGGAGGGATGGGGGGGGTGAGTTACACAGGTGATAAGGATTAAGGAGGGCACTTGACATGAGCACCAAGTGTTGTGTGAAAGTGATGAATCATTAAATTTTACACCTGAAACTAATATTTCACCCTTATGTTAACAAGTTAAATTGAAATGAAAACTTGGGAATAAAAAAAAAATATTTATTATCCAGCAAAATTACCTTTCAAAACTGGAGATAAAATAGTCACTTTCAGACAAAATTAAATGAGAGAATTTTTCATGAGTTGGTCTACATAAAGAAATTTTTTAAAAAACCCTAGTTAGGAAGAAAATGATCTCAGATGGAAACTCAAGGATATATGAAATAATAATGAAATGACATAGGCACATATTTAACTACATCTAAAAATTAATAGGCTCTATTAATAATAACAAAGTTTCATAGAGTTTAAAATATATACAAATTAAAATACGTGACAACAGTAGAATAGTAAAAATGTAAAAGGAATAAATAAAAATCTAAAATCATGGGAAAAAGTAAAAATATTAATTTTCATTAGCATTTGATTAATAAAGGTTTCAGGTAGATATCTCTAACATACCCACTAGGTTATCAAGCTAGTAGACGGAAATAAAATGGAATAATTATAATAAATTAGAAAAAAAACTCCATAAAGAAAAAAAAGGAATTTAAACAATGAGGTACAAATAAAGATAAAATAATCAGATAGTGAAATATGTCTCCACATATCATCTAATTCATTGAATGTCAATAGAGTAAATGCTCTATCAAGTAAACAAGGCTGTCAGACCAAAAGTAAAAGCAAAATTCAGGTATAGTATATGCTGTTTAATATACAAAACTAAAATATATGGAAACAAAAATGGTGGGAAAGAAAGAAAAAATATATATATCATGCAAACACTAAAACAAAATCAGGCCCGGCCAAAATAATATAAGTAGACTTTAATACAAAAGATAGGCAAAAAGAGATATCCATTGTATTAATAAACAATTAATTGGTTAGATATAACACTTCTAAGATTTCTGCGTGTTGTCTCAAAATATAATATCCTCAATATTTAAAGGCTTATCATAACCATGACAACATCTCAGAATGTCTCCTTCAAAAACAATAAAGAGCACAAAGACTAAGAAACCACAGAAATCCTACTTCAGTACAACCTTTTCAAAATTAAAAATAAGTTTAATAGAAAAAAAGCCAAATTATAGCAAGCAAACTCTCAAGCTTCTTCTCTGTTGAAAGCCTTCAATAGGAAGCAAGAGCAAGCTGAGAAAAACTGCAAGGAAAGAGGCATGCTAATAAGGCAGAATCACATTCAGATAGAGTCCATCCCTCAAGATAAAATAATAACATCATTTCCTGGTAGAGAATTGGGATTTGGGGGAGGGAATTATAAAAGCATGCAACACTAACTGGTGGTTTTCAAAAGGCTTAGTTTCTGGGAAGAGAAGCCCAAAAAAGAGAAAGATGTGGCCTTTGGCAGATGAGTGAAAAGATAAAAATGTGAGTCAAAAATTTTAGGATCCTACCACACAAAGATAACCAAAATATTAGACACAGAACCCCACCCACAATCTGAAAAAAAAATCCACTAGAGAAACCAGTCTTGATGTACAGTTCTATACAAAAGGGAACTAATAGAATTAGGAATTAGAAATAACCCCAAATCAACAGCAATGAACAGAGGGAAAAAATAACCCATATTGGAATATTACCAAAAAATCAGGAAATTAAAAAAAAAGACTGGTTACATCTGAACTGATGAATCCCCCCCCCCAAAAAAAAACAACAACACTAAAAGACAACCATGAGTAAAAGAAAATTGCAGGATACAACTCAAAACTGAACTAAATACATTCAAAGAGGCATTTTATAGGTATTTTTTCTTTTTCAATTTTTTAATTTAAATCCTAGTCAGTTAACATACACTGCAATATCAGTTTCAGAAGTAGAATTCAGTGATTCATCACTTACATACAACATCAAGTGCTATTCATAATAAGTGCCTTCCTTAAACACCTCACCTATCTAGCCCAACCCACCCACCTCCCTCCATCAGTCCTCTGCTTTCCTCTTGTGGTTTATTTCCCTTTCTTATCTTCCCTCCTCTTTTCCATGTGTTCATCTGTTTTGTACTTAAATTCCACATATGACTGAAGTTATATGGTATTTATCTTTTTCTGACAGACTTATCTCGCTTAGCTTAATATACTCTAACTCGATCCATGTCCTTGCAAATGGCAAGATATCATTCTTTTTAATGACTGAGTCATAGTCCATTGTGTATACATATAACCACGTCTTCTTTATCCAATGTCAATAGATGTTTGGGCTGTCTGAAAAGTTGGACTAATGTTGACAGTGCTGCTATAAACATTGAGGTGCATATACCACTTCAAATCCGTATATTTGTTAATCGTTGGGTAAATACCTAGTACGGCAATTGCTGGATCGTAGGGTAGTTATAGTTTTAACTTTTTGAGGAACCTACGTACTGTTTTTCAGAGTGGCTGCACCAGTTTGCATTCCACCAGCAGTACAAGAGGGTTCCCTTTTCTCTGCATCCTTGACAAAACCTCCTGGTTCTTATGTTGTTGACTTTAGCCATTCTAACAGGTGTAAGGTGGCATCTCATCGTGGTTTTGATTTGTATTTCCTGAGTGGAGAGTGATGTTGAGGCTCTTTTAATGTGTCTGCTGGCTATCTGGATGTCTTCTTTGAAAAAAATGTCCATTTATGTCTTCTTCCCATTTCATAACTGGATTATTTGTTTTGGGGGTGTTTAATATGATTACTTCTTTACAGATTTTGGATATTAACCCTTTATCAGATATATCATATGGAAATATCTTCTCCCATTCCATCTGTTGCCTTTTAGTTTTGCGGATTGTTTCCTTTACTATGCACAAGATTTTACCTTGAGAAAGTCCCCCAGTAGTTCATTTTTGCTTTTGTTTCCTTTGCCTCCAGAAACATGTCTAGTAAGAAGTTGCTCTGGCCAAGTTGAAATAGGTTGCTGCCTGTTGTCCTCTAGAACTTTGGTTTCCTGTCTCCCATTTATGTACTTCATCCATTTTGAGTTTATTTTTGTGTATGGTGTAAGAAAGTGGTCCAGTTTCATTCTTCAGCATGTTCCTGTACAGTTTACCCAATGCCATTTGCTGAAGAGACTTTTTTCCACTGGATATTCTTCCCTGCTTTGTCAAAGATTAGTTGGCCATAGCGTTGTGGGTCCATTTCTGAGTTTTCTATTCCGTTCTCTTGATCTATGAGTCTGTTTTATGTGCCAGTATCACACTATCTTGATGACTACAGCTTTTTTAATATGGCTTGAAATCTGGAATCATGATGCTTCCAGTTCCATTTTTCTTTTTCAGGATTGCTTTGGCTATTTGGGGTCTTTTGAGGTTCCATACAAATATTAGGTTTGCTTGTTCTAGTTCTGTAAAAAATGCTGGTGGTACTTTGATAGAGATTGCATTAAATCTGTAGATTTCTTTGGGTAGTATAGACATCTTAATATTTATTCTCTCAAATACACGAATATGGAATGCTTTTCCAATTCTTTGTGTCCTCTTCGATGTCTTCCATAAGTCTTCTATAGTTTTCAGAGTACAGGTTTTTATCTCTTTGGTTAGGTTTATTTCTAGGTATCTAATTGTTTTTGATGCAATTGTAAATGGAATCATTTCCTTGATTCCTTTTTCTATTTCTTCATTATTGGTGGATAGAAATGCAAGAGGTTTCTGTACATTGATTTCATATCCTGAAACTTTGTTGAATTAATGTATTATTTCTAGAAATTTTTGGGTGGAGTCTTTTGGGCTTTCTACAGCATATCATATTATCTGCAGATAGTGAAAGTTTGACTTCTTCCTTGCTGATTCGAATGTCGTTATTTGTTTTTGTTTTCTGACTGCGGAGTTTAAGACTTCCACAACTGTGTTAAGTAGTAATGGTGAAAGTGAATATCCTTACCTTGTTCCCAACTGTAAGGGAAAAGCTCTGTTTCTCCTCATTGAGGATGATATTAGCTGCGGTTCTTTCATATATGGACTTTATATGTTGAGGAATATTCCATCAATCCCTACTTTGTTGAGAGTTTTTATCAAGAATGGATGCTATATTTTGCCAATTTTTTTCTGCATCTATTGAAAGGATCATATGGTTCTTATCGTTTTTTATTAATGAACTGTATCACAGTGATTGATTTGTTAATATTAAACCAGGCCTGCAGCACAGGAATAAATCCCACTTAATCATGGTGAGTAATTCTTCAGTGTACTGTTGAATTAGATTTGCTAGTATCTTGCTGAGAATTTTTACATCTATGTTCTTCAGGGGTATTGGCCTGTAATTCTCCTTTTTAGTGGCATCTTTGTCTGATTTTGGAATCAAGGTAACGTAGAATGAGTTTGGAAGTTTTCCTTTCATTTCTATATTTTTGGAAAAATTTAGGAAGAATAGGTATTAACTCTTCTTTAAATGTCTGGTAGAGGTCCACTGGAAAGCCCCGGAACTTTTATTTGTTGGGAGATTTTTGATCTATTTAAATTTATTTGGTAATTATGGATCTGTTCAAATTTTGTATTTTTCCCTGTTTCACATTTGGTAATATGTTTCTAGGAATTTATCTATTTCTTCCAGATTGTTCCATTTGTTGGCATATAATTTTTCATAATATTATGTTATAATTGTATTTCTCTGGTGTTTTCTTCATGACTCTTTTGTTCATGACTTTACTTGGGTCCTTTCTCTTTTATTTTTGATAAGTTTGACTAGGGGTATATAAATTTTCAATTTTTTTGAAAGAACCAGCTCTTAGTTGTGATCTAATGGTTTTTTTGTTTCTTTCTATATCATTTATTCCTGCCCTAGTCTTTATTATTCCCCTTCTTCAGCTGGCTTTACACTTTATTTGCTATTGCTTTTCTAGCTCCCTTAAGTGCAAGGTTAGGTTGTGTATTTGTTCCTTGAGGAAGGCATGTATGCAATATACTTCCCTCCTAGGACTGCCTTTTTGCTGTATCCCAGAGGATTTGGACTGTTGTGTTTTCATTTTCATTTGCTTTCATGTACTTTTTTATGTCTTCCTTAATTTGCTGGTTAAACCCATTCATTCTGTAGTAGGATGTTCTTTAATCTCCATTTATTTGGGGGCTTTCCAAATTTTTTCTTGTGGTTGACTTCATGCTTCATAACATTGTGGTCTAAAAATATGCATGATATGATCTCGAACTTTCTGTATTTGTTGAGAGCTCATTTGTGAACCAGTAGATGATCTATTCTGGATAATGTTCCGTGTGTACTGAAAAAGAATATGTATTCTGCGGCTTTAGGATGGAATGTTCTGAATATATGTGTTAAGTCCATCTGGTTCAGTGTGCCACTGAAAGCCCTAATTTCCTTGTTGATTTTCTGCTTAAATTATCTGTCCATTGTTGTATGTGGGGTATTAAAGTCCCAAACTATTACTGTGTTATTTTCAATGAGTTTATTTAAGTTTGTTATTAACCAATTTATATATTTACTTTCAGGGTGAGTACTGAAACATGAGTTTAATGCGACTTTGTTATTTGTAAAGTTGGTATTTCTGGTAATGTTAAGAGTTCCCCTTAAAATTTCTTGCAGGGCTGATTTAGTCATCACAAACTCCTTTGGTTTTTGTCTGGAAAACTCCTCATCCCTTGTTCTATTCTGAATGACAGCCTTCCTAGACAAAGAATTCTTGGCTGCATATTTTTTCCCATTTAGCACATTGAACATATGTTGCCATTCCCTTCTGGCCTGCCAAGTTTCTGTGGACAGATCTGCTGTGAACCTGATCTGTCTTCCCATGTAGGTTAAGTATTTTTCCCCTTGCTGCTTTCATAATTCTTTCCTTGTCTGTGTATTTTGTGAATTTGTCTATGGTATGCATTGGCAAAGGCTGAAGTTTGTTGAATTTAATGGGAGTTCTCTGTGCTTTTGGATTTTGATGTCTCTCCTTCCCCAGATTTAGGGAAGTTTGCAGCAATAGTTTGCTCAAATAAACCATCTGCCCTTTTTTCTCTCTGTCTTCTAAAATTCCTATGATACAAATATTACTCCATTTTAATAAGTCACTGAGTTCTCTGTCTACCTTTGTTTCCCTCTTCTTTTCAGCTTCATTATTTTCTATAATTTTATCATCTATATCACTAATTTGTTCCTCTGCTTCTTATTGTCATGCCATCCATTCAGGTTTGCATCTTAATTATAGGATTTTTTCTTTCAGCTTGACTAGATTTTAGCTCTATCTCTGCAGTAAATGATTCTCTAGTATTTTTATGCTGTTTTTCAAGCCCAGCTAGTATCCTTATGATTGTTTTAAACTCTAATACAAATATATTACTCATATCTGTATTGAATAAATCCTTAGCCATCATTTCCTAATGTTCTTTCTTTTGGGATAAATTCCTCTGTCTTGTCATTTTGGAGGAAAAATAATAATAATAAAATAAAAATAATAAAAAAGACGAGATTCTAGGTGTGGTTTGGTTTGCTTAAGAGAAGCTTGATAGGGGAGGGCAAGATGGCAGAGAAGTAGGGAGCATCGTGCATTTCGCCTGCACTCATTTCTCAAACAGAGAAGGCCTGAAGTCACAGGACACTGAGCCACAGGAGTTTGGGAAGAGAAAGAGACAGAGTAAACTGAGAAGGAAAACTCATAAGTGAGTGAGTGCGAACTGGGGAAGATAAAAGCAGGACGGGACCTAGAGACATGGAGGGAGGCAGGGAACCCGGCTTGCATGCAGCTGCAGTGAGTGATAAACCTGCGAGTGGTGGCAAGCTACCACGAGTCCAGGGGAAAGGAAAGAAAAGCTGAGATTGCTCATAGAACCATCCCTGGAGAAGAGAAAAAAACCTCAGCTTGGAAAGACAGGGATTTTTAGCTCTGGCTGGGGTGCCGACTTGAAACTAGTTGCCCAGGTCCAGAAGGCGCCAGGAATAACTGAACTGCCATGCGCCCGGCACCACCCATGGCGGCAGCAGCCCGGTGAGTCAGCAGCAAAGCCTGTGGAGGCGGTCCCCGCGCCGGGTGAAGAGGCAGTGGTGCCTGTGACATCAGCCCACTAAAGCGGCAGTGGCTACTACCCGGTGAAGGGCGCCGGCATCGGGTGAAGCGGTGGCTGCTTGAGCGAAAGTTGCCTGCCGAACCGGCGGCGGCCAGTGAAGCAGCAGCAATGCCTGCGGTGGCGGTCCTTGCACCCGGTGAAGCAGCAGTGGCGCGCCCGACATCTGCCGCTGAAGCGGCAGTGGCGGCACCCGGAGAAGCGGCTGTTGCGTGAGCGAAAAGTTGCCTGCTCAAGCGGCGGCGGCCAGGGAAGCTGTTGCGGTGGGGTGAGGTGACGCGGACTCCGAGGACCTGAAGTTGCTACAATCCCCAGAAGCACTCGAATTGTATTGCTGCTTGACCCTGGCGGATCTGAGGCTGCAACACTTCCCCCACCCTCCACTCAACCCATGGCAACAGGGAAGCAGCCACCAGCGGAACTGTTAATGGCGGTATAACAAAGCCTCTCAGGAGTAATCAGACTAGATAGTTTCTCTGGATAACACCACCATCTTTCTCTCACCTCTCCAACCATATTCCACCCTTTAGCTCTTTGAAAAAAGCTTCTTATCCCTTCTGCCTGTTCATTCTAAATCCAATTTTGACTCATCTCAGCCCTATCATCTCTCTCTTTCTCTACACTCTTCAACCAGCACCGCATACACCCGGCTATTTAATTGAAGCTGCGAAATCTGGTTATATGCTTTAAACCGTTCTTTCTCTATCAGTTTTCTTCTTTCTTCCTTGTCTTTTCTTCTTTTGACTTTTTTATGTATTTTTATTTTCTATCATTCACCTTCCTTCCTCCTTTTCTCATTACTTTTTAGTTTTCCCTCTCGGTTAGCATGATTATTGGATTTGTCTGTGCATTTGTGTCCCTCTGTTCGCTGTGTGTTTCTTTGTATGTTTTCTTCTCCAGGGCTACCTCAAGAAACAAGCCAAAGTACACATGGTGGAGAGACCCAAATATGACTACGAGTAGGAAAATTAAAAAAAACAAGGTCACAAAAAGAGCGACCAAAAGATACCACTCAAAGAACACTTTCTGAAAGGATAGGCCCTGGACAGTCAAAGACACTTCTTGGGTACAAAAGCGTTCACAGGTGCAGAGAGCATAACAAGTATTTAAAACTAACAAGAGACTGAAAGCTAACCAAAATGACGAAAAGAAAGAGGTCTCCTCCAAAGAATTTCCAAGAATTGACAGCTAATGAACTGCTCAAAACAGATATAAGCAGCCTAACTGAACAAGATTTTAGAACAATAGTCATAAAATTAATCGCTGGGCTTGCAAAAAGCATAGAGAACCTCAAAGAAACTATGGCTACAACCAACATGGAGAACAAAAATAGGCATGATGAATTAAAAAACGTGATAAATGAAATACATAATAAACGAGGGGTCCAATGCACGGATTGAAGAGGCAGAAAAGAGAATAAGTGATTTAGAAGACACCATTATAGAAAAGAAAAGTAACTGATGAAAAAGAGACAAACTGATCCAGGAACAAGAAAGAAGAGTTCGAAAGCTCAGTGATACAGTCAAACACAACAATATCCGTATCATAGGAATCCTAGAAGAGGAAAAGAGAGGGAAAGGTGCTGAAGCAGTCCTAGAACAAATTATAACAGATAACTTACCCAACCTGGGGAAGGAAGTAAACGTTGAAATACGCGAGGCACAGAGAACTCCCCTCAGATGTAATTTGAATCGATCTTCTGCATGACATATCATAGTGAAACTGGCAAAATATAAGGTCAAAGAGAGGATTCTGAAAGCAGCTAAGGAGAAAAGGGCCCTAATTACAAAGGGAAACCTATCAGAGTGGTGACAGACATTTGTACTGAAACTTGGCAGGCCAGAAAGGAATGGCAGGATCTTCAATGTGATGAACAGAAAAAATAGGCAGCCAAGAACCCTCTATCCAGAAAGCCTGTCATTCAAAATAGAAGGAGAGATAAAAGTCTTTCCAAATAAACAAAAAATGAAAGAATTTGTCACCACAAAGCCAGCCCTACAAGAAATCCTGAGAGGGACTCTCTGAGGGAAGTGTTGCAAGGAACGAAGACACCAGAGACACCACCCCAAGCATGAACCTGACAAAGGACACGATGAAAGGACACATATTTCAATAATACCACGAATCTAAATGGGCTGAATGCTCCAATCAAAAGACATAGAGTAGCAGAATGGATAAAAAAACAAAATCCATCTATTTGCTGTCTACAAGAAACACATTTTAGATTGGAAGATACCTTCAGATTAAAAGTAAGGGGATAGAGAAATATCTATCATGCTACGGGAAGTCAAAAGAAAGCTGGAGTAGCTATACTTACAACAGAAAAACTGGACTTTAAAGACAGTAACAAGAGATGAAGAATATATGATAATTACAGGGTCTATCCATCAGGAAGAACTACCAATTATAAATGTCTATGCACCGAATATGGGAGCACCTAAATATCTAAAACAATCACAAACAGAAACAACCTTATAGATAAGAATGTGCTGATTGCAGAGGACTTTAATACTCCGCTTACAGCAATGGATACATCAACCAACAGAAAATCACTAAAGACAGAATGGACTTGAATGACACAATGGACCAGATGGATCTGACAGATATATTTAGAACTCTGCATCCTGAGGCCAAGGAATTCACTTTCTTCTCAAGTGTGCATGGCACATTCTCCAAGATAGATCACATACTGGGACATAAAGCAGCCATCAATAAATATAAAAGAATTGAGATCATACCATGCACACTTTCAGATCATAAGGCTTTGAAACTTGAAATCAATCACAGGAAGAAGTCAGGAAAACCTCGAAAAACATGGAGGTTAAAGAACCCCCTAGTAAAGAATGAATGGGCCAATCAGGCAATTAGAGAAGAAATTAAAAAATATATGGAAACAAATGAAAATGAAAATACAACAATCCAAACTCTATGGGATGCGGCAAAGGCAGTCCTAAGAGGAAAGTACATTGCACTCCAGGCCTATTTCAGAAATTAGAGAAAGTGCAAGTGCAAAATCTAACAACTCACCTAAAGGAACAAGAGGCAGAACAAGAGCATCCCAAACCCAGTAGAAGAAGAGAAATGGTAAAAATCAGAGCAGAAATAAACAACATAGAGACCAAAGAAACAATTGAACAGATCAATGAAACCAAGAGTTGGTTTTTTGAAAAAATAAACAAAATTGACAAACCTCTAGCCAGGCTTATCAAAAAGAAAAGAGAGAGCACCCAAATAGACAAAATCATGAATGAAAATGGACTTATTACAACCAACCCCTCAGAAATACAAGCAATTATCAGGGAATACTATGAAAAATTATATGCCAACAAATTGGACAACTTAGAAGAAATGGACAAATTCCTAAACACACACTCACTACCAAAATTCACACGGGAAGAAATAGAAAACCTGAACAGACCCATAACGAGTGAAGAAATCGAATCAGTGATCAAAAATCTCCCAACAAATAAGAGCCCTGGACCTGATGGTTTCCCTGGGGAATTCTACCAGACATTTAAAACAGAATTAATCCCAATTCTTCTCAAGCTATTCCAAAAAATAGAAGTCGAAGGAAAACTCCCGGACTCATTTTATGAAGCCAGCATCACTCTGATTCCCAAGCCAGACAGAGATCCAGCAAAAAAAGAGAACTATAGGCCAATATCCTTGATGAATACGGATGCAAAAATTCTCAACAAGATCCTTGCAAATCGAATCCAGCAGCATATCAAAAGAATCATCCACCAAGATCAAGTGGGATTCATTCCTGGGTTACAGGGCTGGTTCAACATTCGCAAATCAATCAATGTGATACATCATATCAATAAAAGAAAAGATAAAAACCATATGATCCTGTCAATAGATGCAGAAAAAGCATTTGACAAAATACAGCATCCCTTCTTAATAAAGACTCTCGAGAAAGTTGGGATAGAAGGAACCTACTTAAACATCATCAAAGCCATCTATGAGAAGCCTTCAGCTAACATCATCCTCAACGGGGAAAAACTGAGAGCTTTCCCCCTGAGATCAGGAACACGACAGGGATGTCCACTCTCACCACTGTTGTTTAACATAGTGCTGGAAGTCCTAGCATCAGCCATCAGACAACAAAAGGAAATCAAAGGCATCAGAATTGGCAAAGAGGAAGTCAAACTTTCACTCTTCGCAGATGACATGATACTCTACATAGAAAACCCGACAGACTCCACCAGAAGCCTACTAGAACTGATCCAAGAATTCAGCCAAGTTGCAGGGTACAAAATCAACGTACAGAAATCGGTTGCATTTTTATACACCAATAATGAAGCAACAGAAAGAGAAATCAAGAAACTGATCCCATTCACAATTGCACAAAAAACCATAAAATACCTCGGAATAAACCTAACCAAGGATACAAGAGATCTGTATGATGAAAACTATAGAAAACTTATGAAGGAAATTGAAGAAGACACAAAGAAATGGAAAAACATTCCATGCTCATGGATAGGAAGAATAAATATAGTTAAGATGTCATTACTACCTAAAGCACTCTACACATTCAATGCAATTCCAATCAAAATTGCACCAGCATACTTCTCAAAACTAGAACAAACTATCCAAAAATTTGTATGGAACCACAAAAGACCCCGAATAGCCAAAGTAATACTGAAAAATAAAACCAAAACGGGAGGTATCACCATCCCAGACTTCAGCCTCTACTACAAAGCTGTCATCCTCAAGACAGTATGGTATTGGCACAAAAACAGACACATAGACCAATGGAACAGAATTGAGAACTCAGAAGTGGACCCAAAAGTATACAGCCAACTGATCTTTGACAAAGCAGGAAAGAATATCCAATGGAAAAAAGACAGCCTTTTTAACAGATGGTGTTGGGAGAACTGGACAGCAACATGCAGAAGAATGAAACTAGATCATTTTCTCACACCATGCACAAAAATCAACTCAAAATGGATAAAGGACCTGAACGTGAGACAGGAAACTATCAACACCCTAGAGGAGAAAGCAGGAAACAACCTCCTTGACCTCCACCGCAGCAACTTCTTACTTGACACATCCCCAAAAGCAAGGGAATCAAGAGCAAAAATAAACTGTTGGGACCTCATCAAGATTAAAAGCTTCTGCACAGCCAAGGAAACAACCCAGAAAATTAATAGGCAACCAACGGAATGGGAAAAGATAGTTGCAAATGACATATCAGATAAAGGGTTAATATCCAGAATCTATAAGGAACTCACCAAACTACACGCCCGAAAAACAAACAACCCAGTGAAGAAATGGGCAGAAGACATGAACAGACACTTCTCCAAAGAGGACATCCAGATGGCCAACAGACACATGAAACGATGCTCAGCATCCCTCCTCATCAGGGAAATACAAATCAAAACCACACTGAGATACCACCTCACGCCAGTCAGAGTGGCTAAAATGAGCAAATCAGAGAACTCTAGATGCTGGCGAGGATGTGGAGAAACGGGCACCCTCCTACACTGTTGGTGGGAATGTAAACTGGTACAGCCCCTCTGGAAAACAGTGTGGAGGTTCCTCAGGAAACTAACAATAGAACTCCCTTATGACCCAGCAATAGCACTGCTAGGAATTTACCCAAGGGATACAGAAATGCTGAGGCATAGGAGCACATGTACCCCAATGTTCATAGCAGCACTCTCCACAATAGCTAAAACATGGAAAGAGCCTAAGTGTCCATCAACAGATGAATGGATCAAGAAGATGTGGTTTATCTATACCATGGAATACTACATGGCAATGAGAAACAATGAAATCTGGCCATGTGTAGCAACATGGATGGACCTTGAGGGTGTTATGCTGAGCGAAATAAGTCAGGCAGAGAAGGACAAATATCATATGTTTGCACGTATAGGAGGATTAGGAGGAACTTGACGGAGGAACAAGGGGGAGAAGAAGGGCGGAAATGGTGGGGGAAAGGGAGAGAGGCAAACCATGAGAGACTCTTGAATGCTGACAAAAACTGAGGACTGATGGATGTGGGGGGGAGGGGGGATGGGCATGGAGGAGGGCACTTGTGGGGATGAGCACTGGGTGTTATGTGGAAACTAATTTGACAATAAACTATTTGTAAAAAAAAAAAAAAGAGAGAGAGAGAGAGAGAGAGAGAGAAGCTTGATAGGACAAAGTAAAAAAATAAATAATTTTCTCTTTCTATTTCGAAGAAAAATAAAACAAAAACAAAAACCTTAAGGAGACTAGATCATGTTTCCCCTAAGAGCTGAGGCTTTGCAGTATTCTATGATCAGTAGACAGTGCATGGGAGGGGTTTGTGCTGTCTTCTGGAGAAGGAGCCTGCTGCTATGATTCTCAGGCTAACTTTTCCTGCTTCATGTGCTTGGAGGGCATGGGATGGGGAGGGGGCAGGTGTTTGTGTAACAGCTCCATTCAGCACTTGGTGGTGGTGTTTAGCTCACTGAAGTCAATCAATGCTGGTGGGCTAGGGGTGAAAATGGTTTCACCCTGCTCTCTAGTCTCTGGAGCAGGAAGTTCATACCCTCATAGATGCACAATCAATTACTCCTCCTGTATCCCCGGCTTCTGTCAGTTTCCCACAATCACCTTGTGCCCAAGTTATCTACCTGCTAGGTGGTGCCACCTTCCTGGATTTTATCTCAGGTGTAGTTGGGTTTCAAAACCCCACACTTGAAAGACCACCATGCTCAGACCCATGCTGATCCTCTAAGGGGAAGGTCTTGCTGCTCTGTGGCCAGTGCTGGCTTGTCCCAGGAAACAGTTGCTCAACCTCCCACTGGCAGTACTTCAAAGTTTATGGTAAATCTTAATACACCACAGACATCAGGGTTTGCTGCCGTCAACTAGTGTCTATTTTCTATACTGGTAAGTGGGGAAGCTCTATGGTGTTGGCCTATTCTTTTGCCTGCAGAGAGGCTGTATCACCTCTACCAAATGTACTCCAACAAGGGGACTCTTCTCCCCATGCAATCCAGGAGATCCTCACACTGAGCTGCCTGCTCCCAGGGCTCTGGAAAGAAAAGCATCTTTAAATTGAAAATTTGAAAGTTAAAACAAATAGATTAAAATAAACTAAAAAATAGAAACAGACTTGACTAAACTCAAGAAAGCAATAGAAGGGACAAAATTATATCAGAAATAAGAAATAAATTACAAAATACCTAGGACAAAACAGATTCAAGATAATATTTAATAAGAAACACTGAAGGAGTACCTGGGTGGCTCAGTCCATTAAGTGTCCAACTTCACTTCAGGTCATGATCTCATGGTTTGTGGGTTCAAGCACTGTTTCAGGCTCTGTGCTAACAACTCAGAGCCTGGAGTCTGCTTCAGATGCTATGCCTCCATGTCTGTCTGCCACTTCCCCACTCACACTCTGTCTCTCAAAAATAAATAAACATTTTTTAAAAAAAAGTAACATTGAAGAAAGGTAGAGAAACCACCAAGGAGATGAAAATGAAAGAAAGAGAGTAGTTCAAAATTTCAAAGAATGTAGGGGAAATGGAACACAGGTATAGAAGGGATAACACTTGCATAACTACAGTTTCCAGAGAAGTAAAATAAAAGAATGGAAAAGAAATAACAGTTAAAACTAAAATTCAAAGCAAATTTCCATAAAATTTAAAAAGGCTCAAACCTACATATTGAAAGGAGACCAATGAGAATTGGGAAATGTTAACCTAAAATATATATCAATTCTAAGAAATACCACAGTAAAACTATTAGTCTTTAAAAATTAAATTAAATATACAGCCCCTCTGGAAAACAGTGTGGAGGTTCCTCAGGAAACTAACAATAGAACTCCCCTATGACCCAGCAATAGCACTGCTAGGCATTTACCCAAGGGATACAGAAATGCTGAGGCATAGGAGCACATGGACCCCAATGTTCATAGCAGCACTCTCCACAATAGCTAAAACATGGGAAGAGCCTAAGTGTCCATCAAGGGACCAATGGATCAAGAAGATGTGGTTTATCTATACCATGGAATACTACATGGCAATGAGAAACAATGAAATCTGGCCATGTGTAGCAACATGGATGGACCTTGAGGGTGTTATGCTAAGCGAAATAAGTCAGGCAGAGAAGGACAAATATCATATGTTTGCATGTATAGGAGGATTAGGAGGAACTTGATGGAGGAACAAGGGGGAGAAGAAGGGGGGAAATGGTGGGGGAAAGGGAGAGAGGCAAACCATGAGGGACTCTTGAATGCTGACAAAAACTGAGGACTGATGGATGTGGAGGGGAGGGGGAAATGGGCATGGAGGAGGACACTTGTGGGGATGAGCACTGAGTGTTATGTAGAAACTAATTTGACAATAAACTATTTGTAAAATAAATAAATAAATAAATAAAAATAAAATAAAATAAAAATGACCCTCCCACATACACACAAACAAAACAAAACTTCAAGTCTCCAGAGAAAAATATCAAATAACTTTCAAAAGAAAAAGAAAAGTGTACTGGCATTACCCTTGAAAAAAAAATGAAATGAAAAGAAAGTTATCAATGGTGCAGCAAATCAAAAAAGTAAAAGTACAATAAAAATAAGTAGGAACCAATAATTTAAAATGCAATTAAACTGTCCTTCAAATATCAATGCTGTAGAAGTAAACTTTTAAACACAGAATTTAGGAAATTCTGTACCTATATGTCATTTTTCAGGAATTTATTAGAACTTCATTCAACCAAGAGATGACTGGAAATGCTCCAGCAAAATAGGGAGAGTGATATTTAAATATATGTAAGACTAAAAGAAAAGTGGGACAAGAGTGAATGACTGATCTATAAAGGGAATATATAATGACAAAGTAGAAATGAAGCAACCAAAAAATGAAGAATGGGAACAGAAAGAAAGAAGATAACGGAAAAGCACACTGACAGGACAGAAGTTCCCAAAGTTTCTCAGTTTGTGGCTCCTTCAGTGCTTTAAAAACTTTTTTCAGGCAGCTCTAGGCCAAAAGAAATACAGTATAGTTTGTTTACTAAAAAAGTGAGTTTCAAACAACTTAATAAGTACTTATGTTTGAACAAGATAATAGTACATTTGAAAAAATACAGAGATAAAAAGAAAAAAATTATTTTTATCCTTAAGCAATAACTATTACTTAGTAATTGCATTGTGGGCCCACTGATGAGAACACCACTTCTCAAACCTTGGATCAGGTTGGATTCTACCACCCTCAATTCCAGTTCCACACTGATTTTCATGCAGTATTTGCTTTTTTTAAATCTATCTCCACAAAGATACGTTATCATGGAAGCCATGGTATACGATATCATTGAAACCATGGTAGTACCATCTAAGGATAAACTATCTCATGTCAGTCTTGGGTGTGCAGCACCCAAGAAATGCCACTGTTTCCCTGAAATTTTAAAATATAGGGCAGAGTCTCTGTGAATTTACTGTGGTGGCACAGAGCATAGTTGTCTCTCAATTTAGGAACAGTGGGAATAGTAAGTAAGGAAAGTTAAAAGATATGGTTAAAGAATAAAACAAAAAGATAGTAAGACGTTAAATATGAAAACGGAAATAAGTGCATTTAAAAAGTTTTAAGTTCAAAGGCAACCACACAACAAAATTTCAAACTTCAAAAAAATTATTTGAAAGAGAAAAATACACAGCTCATAAAGAAGAAAGAATAGCAAGATTATAGCATATCATGACAGAGTTGAAACAAAACACATCACCCATTTCAATAAATATAAGTGGGCTTAACTCTTACATTAAAAAACATTTTTTTCAACCTGGATCACAAGGCTAGATGCAACATTTACATAATATGCAATTACTACATCTAACATAAAGTGATTTAATAAAACTAAAAGAGATGAACAAAAGTAAAATTGGCAAATTAAAAAGTAAGAAAGCAAGAACAATGATCCTGATATCAAAGTAAAATTTCAGTGAAAAACATTAAAATTTAACAAAGAAAAGAACTTTTTAATACTAAAAGCCACAATTCACAGCAAAGATACAATAGTTATTTATATCTATGCACAAATTAACATAGCAACTACCTTTAGGAAGCAAAACTTTAAAATACACAAAGAGACATAGAATCAAGTGACATATTTAAAAATGCTCTTAGCTTCTTGATTTCTCTTTCTGTTGCTTCATTATTGGTGTATAAAAATGCAACCGATTTCTGTACGTTGATTTTGTACCCTGCAACTTGGCTGAATTCTTGGATCAGTTCTAGTAGGCTTCTGGTGGAGTCTGTCGGGTTTTCTATGTAGAGTATCATGTCATCTGCGAAGAGGGAAAGTTTGACTTCCTCTTTGCCAATTCTGATGCCTTTGATTTCCTTTTGTTGTCTGATGGCTGATGCTAGGACTTCCAGCACTATGTTAAACAACAGT
>NW_024081415.1:504193-525390 GCF_003009895.1 Hyaena hyaena
GGAGGAACAAGGGGGAGAAGAAGGGCGCAAATGGTGGGGGAAAGGGAGAGAGGCAAACCATGAGAGACTCTTGAATGCTGACAAAAACTGAGGACTGATGGATGTGGGGGGGAGGGGGCGATGGGCATGGAGGAGGGCACTTTGGGGATGAGCACTGAGTGTTATGTAGAAACTAATTTGACAATAAACTATTTGTAAAAAAAAAAAAAAATGCTCTTCGCAACATTATTTTTAATAGCCCCAAAGGGAAAATAATAAGATGTCTATCAAGAGAGGGATAGAAAAATAAATTCCAGCATATTCCTATAATAAAATACTAAACTTCAGTAGTAGCACACATACTATAGTTACATGTTACACGCAACATGGAGGAATCTCACAAACATATTTTTGAGTATGAGAAGCCAGATACAAAGGTATACATACCATATATATTTCTACACATTACAAACACAGGAGAACATGACGACAGTGTTTCTTATCAGGATAGCTGTCAGTGTTAGGGAGAAGGAAAAAGATGGAAATTAGGAGGGGAGATGAGGAATTAGCTATAATTTTGTGTTCTATTATTCTGAATGGATATTATACCTCAATTTTAAAAGTATGCTTACAGTACTATCTTAAATAACAGTGGTGAGAGTGGACATCCCTGTTTTGTTCCTGATCACAGAGGAAAAGCTCTCAGTTTTTCCCCGTTTAGGATGATATTATCTCTGGGTTTTTCATATATGGCCTTTATTAAGGTTGAGCTATTTTCCCAGTAAACCTGCTTTGTTGATAGTTGTTTTTTTTTTTTTATCATGAATAGATGTTATACTGGTCAAATGCAGAAAAAATTATGCATCTATTGAAATACTCATATGGTTCTTATCCTTTCTTTCATTAATATCATGTTGATTGATTTGTGAATATTGAACTACTCTTGCAACCTAAGGATAAATCCTACATGATCATGGTGAATGACTTTTTAAACACATCGTTGGATTCGGTTTGCTAGTATTTTATTGAGAATTTTTGCACCAATGATCATCCATGTTCATACTGGCCTGTGGTTCTCTCTATTAGTGGAGTCTTCATCTGGTTTTGGTGTCAGGTTAATGCTGACCTCATAAAATGAAATTGGAAGTTTTCCTTCCTTTTCTGATTTTTAGAATAGTTTGAAAAGAATAGGAATTGCCTCTTCTTTAAATGTTTCATAGAATTGACCTCTGAAGCCATCTGGATGTTTTGTTTGTTGGGAACTTTTTGATTACTGATTTAATTTCTTATCTGGAAGTCCTAGCCACAGAAATCAGACAACAAAAAGAAGTAAAAGGCATCCGAATAAAAAAGAAAGAAGTAAAACTTTCACTATTTGCAGATGACATAACATTGTGTAGAAAAGGTGAAAGACTCCAGCAAAAACTGCTAGAATTGATAAATGAATTCAGTAAAGTTGCAGGATTCAAAATCAACATACAGAAATCTGTTGCATTTCTATATAACCATAATGAAGCAGCATAAAGAGAAATCAAGGAATCCATTCCATTTACAAATGCACCAAAAACAAGAAGATACTAGGAATAAAACTAACCAAAGAAATGAAGGATCTGTACTGTGAAAACTATAAAACAGTGATGAAAGACAGTGAAGATAACACAAAGAAATGGAAGGACATTCCATACTCATGGAATGGAAGAACGAATATTGTTAAAATTTCTGTACTACTGAAAGCAGTGTACTCATTTAAGCAATCCCTATCAAAATACAAAAAGTATTTTTCACAGAGCTAGAAAAATCCTAAAAATTTTATAGAACCAAAAAAGACCCCAAATAGACAAAGCAATCTGGAAAAGAAAGGCAAAGCTGGAGGTACCATGGTTCTGGAATTCAAGTTATATTACAAGTTGTAATGATCAAAACAGTATGGTACTGGCACAAAAATAAACATATGCTGATAGAATAGAAAACCCAGAAATGAATCCACATCTTATGATCAAGTAATCTTTGACAAGGAAGGAAAAAATATCCAAAGGAAAAAGAATAGTCTCAACAAATGGTGCTGGAAAAACTGGACAACAAAAGAATGAGAGTAGACCACTTTCTTACACCTTACAAAAAATAAATTCAAAATGGTCTTTCAGACCTAAATGTGAGACCCAGAACCATAAAAATCCTAGAGAACACAAGCAGTAACTTCTCTGACATTGGCTGTAGCAACTTCTTTCTAGATATGTCTCCTGAGGCAAGGGAAACAAAAGCAAAAATGAACTACTGGGACTCATCAAAATAAAAGGCTTCTGCACAGGGAAGGAAACAATCAACAAAACTAAAAGTTAGCATATGGAATGAGAGATGATATTTGAAAATAACATACTGGATAAAGGGTTAATATCCAAACTCTATAAAGAACTTATCAAACTCAACACCCTCCCCAAATGAATAATCCAATTAAGAAATGGGCAGAAAACATGGATAGACATTTATCCAAAGAAGGCACACAGAAGACAACAGACACATGAAAAGATGCTCAACATCACTCATCATCAGGGAAATACAAATCAAAATTACAATGAAGTGTCATTTCACTGTTGTCAGAATAGCTAAAATCAACAACACACACACACACACACACACACACACACACACACACACACTAACAGATATTAAAGAGGATGTGGAGAAAGGGGAACCTTCTTGCATACTTGGTGGGGATGCAAACTGGTGCAGTTACTCTGTAAAACAGTATGGAAGTTCCTCAGAAAGTTAAAAGTAGAATACCCTATGATCCAGCAATTGCACTACTAGCTATTTACCCAAAATCTAAAAGCACAATTTCAAAGGAATATATGCACCCTGGTATTCATAGCAGCATTATCTACAGTACCCAAATTGTGAAAACAGCCACAGTGTCTATTCACTGATGAATGGATAAAGAGGTGGTGTGTGTGTGTGTGTGTGTGTGTGTGTGTGTCTGTGTGTCTGTGTGTTTTCAGCCATAAAAATAATGAAATCTTGCCATTTGCAATGACATGGATAGAGCTAAGTGAATAAGTCAGGAAAAACAAACACCACATAATTCTACTCAGTGGAACTTAAGAAACAACAAATGAGCAAAGGGGGAAAAATGAGAGAGGGTGCAAACCAAGAATCAGACTCTTAACTATAGAGAACAAGCTGATGGTTACCAGAGGGAACGGGGATGGGGGATGGAAGGATGGGTTAAATGGGTGAAGGGGATTAACGAGTGCACTTGTGATGAGATCTGGTGATGTATAGCGGTTTTTAATCACTATACTATAAACCTGAAACAAATATTACACTGTATGTTAACTAACTGGAATTTAAATAAAAACTTTTCTTTAATCATGTTTACAAAAAAAGGTGGGGGAAACGTCCAGGATAGAGATTACTAAAATTGTGGATAAGTGGTATCATAAACACTTGGATTTGCTCAGTCTCTTATTTCTGGAAGTTCACTTTCCACTCTTTCTGAGCCATGAAATCTTTTTAGCTTATTCTTTCCTGCTTTGTCATTTTGATTATTTTCTTTAAGCTTGTTCCTCTGCATAAATAGCCACTTTTCATTTTACACAAAATTTCTTCCTTAATTTCTGAAGCACAAAGTAGTTTTCTGTCTTTATATGGGATTGTTTGCTAAAATGTCAAAACACAGAGACTTTGATTATAAAACAATGCATGGTAAATTTGCTGAAAATTACATGTACAATATTAGTAAGATGAAATTTTGTAAGTGTATACATGTGAGTATAAATATTTCAATTCTGAGGAATCTAAAAGACTTAAGGTCACAAATGAAATGATCTACCATAGCCCTTCCAACAAGGAACTTGGCGAGGATGTATGTATGTCTGTTGCAGGTTGGGACAGAGAGAAAACAAGGACTTCCTGTTGCCCATTTCAGGCTCAATCAGTATAAATTATTTTGAAGGGAAGGTTTTTAAAAATGTTCAAGATTTTCTGGAAATAGTCTTCATCCATTAATACTAAGATGTTTTGTTTTGTCTTTTCTGGTACTGGACCCAAATGCTCTTTCAGACACTGTGGTGTATAAACGAACAAAGGTTAACATTTCTATAAAAATCATTTGGCTTCAACCCATTTCTGACTTCAATATGAGAATCCCCATTCCCTCCCTTGTACAAAGTTGACTTCCTGACCATTGATATTCTTTCTCCAGTTACAACCTTAAGCAGAGGTTGGGATTAAAGCATGTAACACTGATTATCTGAGTTTTTCCAGGTTGTAGATCACAAAGGGAGTACAAGAGGTAAAGACTTTGGGGAACACTCGAAATGCAAGAGCAGCAAGATTTAAAAAGCACCTAATTACAAAATTCAAACTCTTCTAAACATACTACTAGCGATAGGAGACATGAAAAATATTTATAACAATACTATTAGGAAAATAATAATACATTTTTAAATGTCTTATGGAAAAAAGTATATTTAAGTTTTTCTTTTTCCTCAAGTAATCTTTGGATTAGAATAATAAGTTTTATCACATTCTTTAAGAAATTTAATAACTGATAAGAGAACATCAAAGCTCTCTCTAGTTACTAAGATAAGAAAAATGGGTAAGAGTTCAAATTTTGGACAAATTTTATTATCTCGTATTTGCTAAATAGGTGGTTTTGAAATCTAGACTTCAAAAAATAAAACACACAAATGACTTTTTCCATTAAATTAGAATTTTTTCTAGATATTTTCATGGTCTTTAAAATGAGTTTGAAAGTTTATAACACAGAATCAGTCAAAACCATCAGAGATAGACGAAATACAATTTAGACCTCTAAAAGAAGTGTGTGTCTAATATATAGGAAAAATATGTTAGTTTCAAAGTAGAATGAAACCATAACGGATTAGTTGAATAAAATCTAATGAAGCAACTTGCACTTGGGCTACAAAATTTCATCCATTCTAATCACGCAATAAAGAAACAAGGTAATAAGAGGTATGATTTAAACCCAGGGGCATGCAGAAGCTGATCACTCTATTTTTAGGTCTGGGTGTGCATTACATAGTAACTATGAAAGAGATCAGCTTGTAGTGAGGCTTATGAGAAAAACGGCCTTATACAGTGTAGCAGTAACAAATCTTGTTGCCCAGCCAGAATCTGGCTAACAGGCAACTTCAGGCTGCTCAGAAAGTCACTCCCAAGCAATATAATTGTCCAGCTGGCAACCAAATATCTTTAATTCTAAGAAAAATGTGACTATGTATGGAGATGAAGAAGTAAATCTAACCTATGATATTAATTTGGGTCACATTTCCAAAGAAATTCTGAAGATATTACATCAAGAATACAAATACAGCGTCAACTTCAATCTTATAACTATTTTTAAGTGTATACAGGTGAAAGTTATAAATTGCAAGATTAATCTAGAGAAAATATAATCTTGATACTTTTCTACAGACTAAAAGATGAATACATATATTTTTATATATATTAAAAACTAAAGGAAATAAATAACATTTACAATGTTTAAGTGTTAGGGGAGTCTGGGTGGCTCAGTCAGTTAGGCATACATACCACTTCAGCTCAGATCATGATCTCATAGTTTGTGAGTTCAAGCCCCATGTCTGGTTCTGTACTGATAGCTCAGAGTCTGGAGGCTGCTTCAGATTCTGTGTCTCATTCTCTCTCTTCCTATCCCCTGTTTGTGCTCTATCTCTCTCTCTCTCAAAAATAAAATAAAAATATGAAAAATATTTTAAATGTTCAAGCATTAGAATTCTAGAATGAAATATATACTATTATCTTAAAATAATAGACCAACATTTCACTAACATCAAAAACAAAGCATTGAATTGTTACAGTAAAATTCTTTTGTATATTCTTTTACATAAAAGTATTATAATCTACACAGTGAAAAGAAAAAAAACCTGCAGATAATATGGCTATGACCTCATTTTCACTGGAGGACTATGGTTATGAATTTCCACGTGCAATTAGGGGAGGGTATTGTGGGGATTCCTGGCTGTGTATATTACTTTCATACTAAAGTATTAATAGTCACTGTAGAGACATGAAGGGCAAGAGGAAGAAGGAAGAGTGGGATAGGAATAGGAGAGAGGAAAAGAGAGACAGATGAAGACAGAGTGATAATAGATTTTAAACTCTGTCAGAAATAAACTCATTTTTTAATACAGAATCACTTCTGCTTCCTTCTGAGATGTTTTTGGATACAAGTGCAAACAACATAAAATCTGCCTATATGTTTCCCCTTATGTGCTTGTACTCTTCAAATGGAACCATAATTGTCATTCACTAACTTTACCCATTCTACTTTGAGGCTGGGCCAAAAGAAGAGTAATATGAGCCAACAGTGACACAGTCCCCACCTAGTGCCCGAGTCCCTCAACTATCAGAGCCAGGGTCCTTGTTCTGCCCTCTGGGCTCACAAACTCAGCCCCAACAGGCATATGTCCACTGGCTCTAGCCTTAAGGGTCGCAACCTTCAAAATTCTGCACAGGCACCAGCCACCTCACTTAACAAATTCCCATCTGATTAGTACTACAAATTATAAAACAATCTGATTAAACTAAAAAGGCTAAAAATTCATACATTGATTTTGAGCATGTCCAGAACCAATATTACACATTCATTATGGTAACTTGTTATTATAATATACTAAACATATACTGTGACTGCTATGAGAGGTTGGAGAGAAAGCAACCTATAGACTCTCTACTCTTTCAGAACTTAGAATGAGGGAAAGACACATCACTCAAGAACTATACTAATAAATGTAGAATTAAAAAATGAGATAATTTTCTAAGGAGAAAAGAAACAGGGGTATAGGTACTGTGAGGTAGAGAATAACTGAAGAACCTGACCTAGAGTGAATGATCAGGGAAAAATTGCCCTAAGGAAATGATGTTTGTGCAGATATCTGAAGGAAATAGAAGGAATTAATTAGAGCTTTTAAAATTGTTAATTCAAAAAGATCTCTCCAAAAGAAAACTCAAATTCTAATATTTTATGTTATATATACTTTTTGCTTACTAGATTGTTAGTTTATTAAAAAGGGTATTAAAGGACATGAATGAACTACCAGATTAAGAGATCTATGTAGAGCAAGATCCCAAATGCAGGAGATGCCTTTGGTGAATAATTTCTACTTGGCTAGTTGATACAATACCCTATCTTTCAAAGGCAGGTGATTTTAAGTTGGGTAAGGACATATGCCAAGGCCTGTCACAGGAGGGAAATGAAATATAAGACAACCTGAGGAAGGCCAGTGGGAACTTAGTGAACGATTTGGTAGGCAATTGTAGGACCAGAACTTCTTGCTAGCACATATCTGAAAATAAAATTTAATTAGGTCAGAAAGCCAAAAGATTGGGATAGATTGAAAGTAAAGAGAGATGGAGATGCAGAGTTGAAGAGAGAAAAAAATCCTGATAGCATTTCTTGGATCTTTCAGATTCAACCTTCCCTAAATCCAGGACTGGCCACCTGAGCTTCTCAATCACAAAAATGATTTCCCACCTTTGAGGTAAAACCAGCTACTTGAGTTTTTACTTAAGTTAATCTGAGATGGGTTATGTCACTAGCAACCAAAAGAATGTGTACTGACAGTGATTGAGGGATCCCAACTTTACACTGTATTAACTAATGAAAGTTACATAAACATGCTGCATCAATACAGAGTGAGCAAGAAAGACAGCATAAGGAATAAGATAAAGTAACGGGCAGGGAAAACGCATTGATATCAGCATACAATAAATCAAGATTTACCAAGCATCTGCCTAACTCCATAACTCAAATTTCTCTGTATATGTAAAGAAAAAGAAATATTAAGGAATAACTGGGGAATTGGGGTACAAAAATAAAGCTCAATGAAGTAGAACAAGCCAAGGACCTGTAAGATTGAAGTCTTTATGGGGGGATTAAAGTCACCATTATTTTAGCCAGATATATGGTAGAATAAATTGGGTTTAAGAAAGAACACAAAGCTTAAAAAGGGAAGGGACAACATATTAAAAAACAATTTAAAAATTTGGATTCTTATTTAATGGTAACAATGTAAAGGCTTGCCATGTGCTGAGTTTCTGACTGAATGCTATGCAGTATTATGTATTTAAACATAATAAAAGTTATTAAAAGGGGGATATTATAATCCTAATTTTATAGATAGTAAATTGAAGATCAGAGAAATTAATTTGCCCAAGGTCCCAAAGTCAGTAAGAGACAAGGCATGGGCAATATGGCTCTAAACCTCATACTTATCATCAAAAAGCTTAAAGACTAAGAGTGTTTCCATTCTGCATAGTATTTTGTGCTCTACTGAGGAGGAAAAGACTTCAAATCAAGAAATGTAAAAGACTTAGTCCAAGAGTGCCATTAGTGACTATTAATACAAATATTAACATAAAAGAACTGAAACTTAATGGTATTTAAGGAGGAGTTAAGTGGTATTAGGAAAGGAAAGTCATTTCACATAAAGATTTTCTGGTTGTGGGTAACATGAGAAAATTCAACAAATAATACAACACAACTAGTACTTTGACCCTCAAATAACTCATAAGCTACTTCAATGAATAAGACATTAAGTTTAATGGCATGATAAGAGTGAAACAATTTAATAATACAATTATATTAAAAGAAATTTTATTTGTGTTAAATCATATAGATTCAATGATACAGTATCAGAAGTCTACAGTATACACATTTTTCTAAGTGTCCAATATGTTCATTGCCTGACATATGGGGCTCAAACAAATGTGACTGTTTTCAGAAGAAAGCAACACTAATCTTTTCTGTAATCTCCCTTCTTGCTCAATGCTGCCACTACCCACAAACATTTCCTCTCAGTAGCTCAAGTATGAAAACCCCTAAAACTACTTTCAAATGTCCAATTTAGTCCTACTCACATCCTACACATCACTGAAAAAAGCTGTAGCAAAATATTTTTAAATAACTTAAACAGCTCATAAATAACAGTTTGGACTAAAATTCAGGGCTTATGACTCAAAGACTTTCAGCTGTACTTTGAGCTACATATGACTGACTGGAAATCTGAGAATGACTTAGGTTCCAAAAATCTAAGTTCATCGACACATAGGAATTAAAACATATAAAGGATATAGGGAATAAAAGGTATTTCTGCCTTTTATTAAAGGTAAAGAGAGTAACTAAGAGAAAGTTGAACTGATTCCAAACACCAGTGTTAAGTTAGTTTTCCAAGATTACAGAGCTTACATGTAGTACAAGGATTATAAAGAGAGCCTGGACATACAACATAAAGATTGCCAACTCTGGCCCTAAATATATTTTGTATGACCTTGTTATTTGATGGAACACAGTAAAATAAATAATTTGATGTACTCAAGCAAGCTCAGGCTTGTTTTCTGTCCTGAGTGATTGGTGTAGTGTGATACAATCCTTAGTATTTTTCTTTCATTAATTTTTTTCAACTTTTTGTTTAAATTCTAATTAGTTAACATGTAGTATAATATCTATTTCAGGAGTAGATTTTAGTGATTTATCACTTGCATATAACACCCAGTACTCAATACAAGTGCCCTCCTTAATACTGAATACCATTTGGCCCATCCTCCACCTATTTCCGTTGTGAGATAGGAAACCATCAAAATCCTAGAGGACAACAAAGGCAGCAACCTCTTTTACCTCCGCCAGAGCAACCTCTTCATGGACATGCTCCAGAGGAAAGGGAAACAAAAGCAAAATGAAGTATTAATAGGTACTTCACTAAGATAAAATGGTTCTGCACAGTGAAGGACACAATCAACAAACCTAAAAGGCAGTGTAAGGAATGGGAGAAGATATTTGCAAATGACATATCTGATAAAGGGTTAGTATTCGAAATCTATAAAGAACTTATCAAACTCAACACCCAAAGAATAAATAATCCAGTGGAAAAAAATGGGCAAAATACATGAATAGACACTTTTCCAAGGAAGACATCCAGATGACCAACAGACACATGAAAAGATACTCAATATCACTCATTATCAAGGCAATACATATCAAAACCATAATGATATATCATCTCAGACCTGTGAGAATGGCTAAAATTACCAACACAAGAAACAACACATGTTGGCAAGTATGTGGAAAAATAGGAACCCTGTTACACTACTGGTGGAGATGCAAACTGGTAAAGCCACTCTGGAAAAGAGTGTGGAGGTTCCTCAAAAAGTTAAAAAATGAACTACCCTGTGATCCAGCAATTACACTACTAGCTATTTAACTGAAGGACACAAAATACTGATTCCAAGGAGTACATGCACCTTGATGTTTATAGCAGCATTATCAACAATAGTCAAATCATGGAAAGAACCCAAATGTTCATAAACTGATGAATGGATAAAGAAGACATGGTGTGTGTGTGTGTGTGTGTGTGTGTGTGTGTGTGTATACATACATATGCATACACTGGAATAGTACTCAACCATCAAAATGAATGAAATCTTGCCATTTCCAATGGCATGGATGGAGTTAGACTGTATTATGCTAAATGAAGTAAATCAGCCAGAGAAAGACAAATAGCATATAAATTTAAGAAACAAAACAAATGAACATAGAGGAAGGGGAAAAAAAGAGAGGGAAGCAAACCATAAGAGACTCTTAACCGCAGAGATCAAACTGAGGATTGTTAGAGGGGTGGAGGGTCAGGAATTCTAGTCTTTTTAGATTTAATAAATATTCAATCCAACTATATTGAGTGCTATGTGGATGAAAACTGACCAAATAACTAATTTAAATGATCATTTATCACTAAATATATTTTATCCCATAGTTTTCCTACATCAGCTTTAATTATTTGTTTGATTTAACTGCATAATAAGAGACAGGGGCTTTTATTTTATGTTTGTTTGTTTCAAGTTTTTATTTAAATTTGATTTAGTTAACATTGATTACAGTGCAACACTGCTTCAGGAGTAGATTTTAGTGATTCATCACTTACATATCACACCCAGTGTGCATTATAAGTAGAATTTTTATTTTCTGTTCAGCACTATTTACCTCAAGATCACTATCTGGAAAATAAGATGCACCATTTCTTAGATGAATTTTATACCCAACAAAGGAAATTAAATTTTCACTGGATATTTTAATGTTAGCCATTTTCCAGAACAATCTTTCATGAACTATCATTATAAATCAAACAAGACACTCAGTTTTGACAACTAAAGTTGGGATACCCTGGAATATATCCTTATAATTTAATATAACAATTATCCCTGAAGAGTAGCATCATTGTCCTTGCTTTCAATGCTTTGAGGAAACAAATACAATATTAATTATTTGAAATGTAATCTTTAACTCCTTTCATATTAGAAGAAAAAAAAACTTTGACCATTCATTCGAGGAACAAGACATCAACAAAATATTTTACGGAGTGTGGCCTTTAAATGACTGTGGCATATATGTATATATGCTCATGCTCTGTCTCTCTCTCTAAAATAAATAAACATTAAACAAATTTTTAAAAAATTTTAAATATAAAATTATAAAAGTTTCTGCAGAAAATTTTGGTGATCATTATAGTATTTGAATGAAGAAGAATTTTTATGAAAATGTCAAGAAAAAATCCAATAAAATGACAGATGAATTTGACAAAATATTAAAAGCTTCTTTGGTGAACACTATCATAATCCAATTTAAAAGAATGGTAGAAAACTATCAACAAAATTATTTGCATGGAAGACAGGAGGTAATTATCCTTATTCAATAACTAAAATTTATAAATTAGAGGGGCGTCTGGGTGGCTTAGTCGGTTAAGCGTCCGACTTTCGCTTAGGTCATGATCTCGCGGTTCGTGGGTTCGAGCCCCGCTCTGGGCTCTGTGCTGACTGCCAGCTCAGAGCCTAGAGCCTGTTTCAGTCTGTGACTCCCTCTCTCTCTGACCCTCCCCTGCTCACGCTGTCTCTCTCTCTCTCTCTCTCTCTCTCTCTCCTAGAAATAAATAAAACATTTAAAAAAATTAAAATTTATAAATTAGATAGTAAATAAAGGACATGCACAGATATTTCATTAAATATGAATTACAAATGGCCAATAAACATAATGAAATGTTTAATTCACCAATAATCAAATATTTTTCTTTTGTCCTACCAGCAAATTTGATAAATACATATTAGTGAGAATTGGAAAAATGAGCCCATCCTCCTTTTTAGGGGAAGTATAACTGGTTTATCTTTTTCTGAGGTAAATCTTGCAGAGTATACATACTTTACATGAATATATTGCTGGACAGAGAAATTCCCATTAGAGGAGGTTATGCTATGATAACATAGCAAAGGCCTTCATGTTTGCCATTCAACTCCATCTCCCCTTATCCTGGTTTCAGCAGTTGTATTGTGCTTGAAGAACTTATTCCTGAATTAGCAAGTAGTCTTGGTTGGAGTCACCCAACACATGGTACCTTCCAAGGAAGACCCGATTTAAGCTGGCAAGATATTTCTTGGTAGAAAGTTAACATTGAGCCACTTGACATAAAACTGAGAAACAAGAGAATTTAGTCATCCCAAGAGTACAATACTGTGACTTCTCTCAAACTTTTATTTGTATGATTTACTCATTTCCTTCCAATAAGTTTTTATGCTTTCACTAAGTTGACTAAGTTTATGCTGCTTACAACCACAAAGCCATGACAAAGAAACCAATAATTGACTAAAGATATATTTGCAAGGGTTTTAGTGGCATTTATTTACAACATCAAGGAAATATAGAAGAAAGCTTAAATAGCAAAGATATATGTTCTTTTTTAAAAATGTTTATCTATTTTTGAGACAGAGAGAGAGAGAGAGAGAGAGAGAGACAGCACATGAGCAGGGGAGGGGCAGAGAGAGAGGGAGACACAGAAGCTGAAGCAGCCTCCAGGCTCTGAACTGTCAGCACAGATCCCGACACAAGGCTCAAACTCACAAACTGTGAGATCATGACCTGAGCCAAAGTCAGACACTTAACCAACTGAGCCACCCAGGTGCCCCTCAAAAATTTATGTTCTAAATAAATTATGTTATACCCAAATAATGACACGCTAGGCAATTACTAAAAACAATTCTGTGAAACAACAGTGGCTGACACTGAATGATACATTACTTTGGAATTCCTCTCTAATAAAGAGTTGCTCTTTGTCCTTTATTTCTATATTTATTTAGTCATATGTTTAAGTTTATTGATATCAGTACTGACTCTTGTATATTTATTATTACTCTTGGAGTTATAAAATAATACCATATTATTTGTCCAAACTGTTATAGCTTTGGTTACTGGTAACCTCCTTCAGGTTAACTTCTATGCCCTGTGTCCCTTCGATATGTCACATGTTTTTGTCCTTTGCTTTCTAACAATACAGTATACTACAGGCCCATTATATATGTTCCCTGCTCCAGTCTTAGCATCATTTCTCCAGAGAACCCTCTTCCTTTTTACTGATAAAGGGATAACACCATTTTTAACACTTTTAACATTAGCTAGAATAACCTACCAAAGAGAACATAAGCTAGGCCCCCCAAAACCAGATGAGCTACCTATGAACAATCTTTACATGATGCAAACTTCTGCATCCCAGTGAAAGTGTCCTCTAAATCATTAATAATATGAAGGAGCAGGTATCAAGCACACAACAATGTAGCTCATGACACCTTGCTTAGCCACACACTCCACAGCAGTGATAAAAATTAAGCCATGAATTAAAGTTCAACTAAGCCATGGTAAAGTAGGGTTGGTAAATTTCATGCCAGCCACCTCAGTCATATTAACCAGAACTAACAGACCCATGGTGTAAACTGTGTTATAGAGGAAACCCATGCTAAAGTTAAATTTTAGCTACACTATAAAAAGCTACAGTTAACATAAAAATATAGCATGAAAGTAATTTTAACACCTCTGACCACAGAATAGTTAAAACCCAAACGGAGATTAGATACCCCAGATATGCCCTCAATCTATCTACCACAGAACTACAGTAACAGCTGAAAACTCAAAGGACTTGGCGGTGCTTTACATCCCTCTAGAGGAGCCTGTTCTATAATCGATAAACCCCGATACACCTCACCACCCCTTGCTAATCCAGCCTATATACCGCCATCCTCAGCAAACCCTAAAAAGGAATAAAAGTAAACACAAGTATCTTAACATAAAAAAGTTAGGTCAAGATGTAACCTATGAGATGGAAAATAATGGACTACATTTTCTATGGTAGAACACTTTTCCATGAAAGTCCTTATGAAGTTAAGAACCAAAGGAGGATTTAGTAGTAAATTGAAAATAGAGAGCTCAATTGAATGGGGTCATGAAGTATACACCACTCATCACCCGCATCAAGTGACAAAATCCAAAGACAATCTACTCAAACTATAAAAAACACAAGAGGAGATGAGTCTTAACAAGGTAAGCATACTGGAAAGTGTGCTTGGAAAAAACAAGGTGTAGCTTAAACAAAGCATCTGACTTACACCCAGAAGATTTCGTATCAAACAGAGTATCTTGAGTCAAAACTAGCCCAAACAACCATAAATTTAACTAACATTAAACAATAAATCAAAACATTTAGTTAATTCTTAAAAGTACAGGAGATAGAAATTTAACTTGGTGCTATAGATAAAGTACTATAATGGAAAGATGAAAGAAAAATTAAAAGCACAGCAAAGATTAACCCTTGTACCTTTTGCATAATGAATTAGCATATGAAATATGAATTGCATAATGAAATACCATATCAGCATATAAAACAAGATTGTAGATCTTTAAAATTCGTTAGTTAATTAATGTACTAAAAAATCATGTAGAATGTTAACAGAGTAGTATATAGAACACTGGTATTACAGTAAAAGTGGAGATATAGAACTTTTGCTGCAACAAGGTTAGACATCAACCACACATCCTCCTCCTACCTTGAGTGTCTCCTTTATTTCTGACAAAAACACTGGACAAATTCCTGTCTCCCAAAGACCACAATCCTGCTAGTTTTCAGACTCTCCAAAGTATAAATGTTCCCCAAACCCATAGTAAATAAATTAATAAAACTTGCAGGCCTGATGCCCAGCATGCCAGAAGTTTCCTTCCTAAGCCCAGAGCCTAGGAAGAAAACAAGCCCCTGAACAAGAACCCTAAAATCCCAGATTCTCACATGTCAAATTCTGTAAGGATGTCTTTGAAAAACTGAAGAATACAGCATCTCTATAGTGGGTCCCCACCTGTGTAAACAGAATATCAGCCAGCTGAAACTGTTATGTAAATGTGCCATGTATTTTTCATATCGTTAGGGTTATTTAGGTATCAGGAAATTAACATGTTCAAAGTTAAAGATGGGCTATTAAATAAAAAATAAAGAGGTATACTTTAAAATAAACTATAATATCTTAAAAAGATAATTCCTTCAGTAAATTAGCTATAAAGAAAATACTGCTCATTTTATTAATTGAGAGGGTTTTAATAATGTATTTCAATATGACTCTGCTAATGCAAAGAACAATTGTGTCCATCTTGTCATATTAAGTCATAAAGTCAGGTTTTATCTTCTCCTGTCCTTGCTGATAATAATAACTTGGCCTAAACTATCTTATGAAGCACCTAAGGGTGTTTGAGCATTTCCTTGCCCATACTTCTTCCCACCTTTTGATTCTTTCTCCCAATCTCTCTTCTCATGTTGCCCTTCAAGGCCCAAAGCCTTCACCATAGTATCCTTAGCAGACTTACTTTCCCCTAAAATAATCCCTTGTTCCATCTCCTTTTCACACTATCTCTAGAGTAGGTATATACGGAAATTAAGTTTTCCATGTGGAAGTGCCCTTCAAGCTCCTGCATCATTTCTTTAAGTTTAATAACCTTTAAAGCCAAATCTAAATATAGGAAATGTAGACAGTCAAAATGCTCTGTAAATATAAGGTATCTTTGATAATACTAGTTTTTACTAAGGACCTTCATTATTATAAAGCAAATGGGGGAAAACTGTAATGGAGGAGAAAACAAAGACTTTCTTGAGGTAGTCTTGAATTTGAGCTTAGCTTTGACCCATTCTAATTGGAAGGTCTGGTACAAATTAATAAACCTTCCCAGGCTTTAGTATCCTTATCTAAATACTAGACATAACATCTCCTCCTTCAGGACTGTTGAAAGAACCAAAATTAAACAACATATTTAAAGTGTCTGTACTGGCATTGCAACTGTAGTGATAACAGCTAACAATTGAGACAAGAACTATTCTAAGCAGTTTAAACTTTACAGCCACAATATATGGTAGGTACAATTGTTAGCCCCGTTTTAGAGACGACGATATGAAGGCACAGAGGATCTGGTTAATTGAACCAAGGCCACACAGCTAATATGTGTGCAATCTAGCATCTGAGTACAAATACTATTAGTCTCTCTAGAGTCTTTGATCTTCAAAACCCTGCTATACGGTGTCATTAATTTTAAGGTAACCCAGCCTTCTGCTGAAATATTTTAATATTTATTTGTTTATGTCTAATATTGGGAGTTACACATAAAGAAAGTAAAGCTAGGTTTGGTCTATGTATGGGAATTTCCTTCTGCATATTCACTTTTATCCTTGGAAAGAGAAATAGACATTCAAGTTATATGTAGCAAGAATGTATTGGCTCAAAATGCAGCACAAAATAAGAGTCAATTTTGTTCTGGTCAACCAAACCCAGAGAGAAGAATGATCTATTTCTGCAAATAGACACTAAACCAATAGTAACTAAACTGTGATTCTTCTGCCTGAGTCTTGTGAGGATATAAGTCATTAAAAGACACACATGTCATATTTGAGGCAACAGCCTGAAGAGAGAAGTACTAGTAAGAAGATACCCTTATTGTGATAGATAAGAGTTGAGGCAGTGAGAAGCACTTAGAAAGTGTGATCTGTCATCTTAGACTGAGGCTGCTATTGGTGATGCTATTTCCACTTCTGGAAGCTAAGGCTCTGAGATCAAATGCTAGCCCTCAGGTTTGCACCAAGATGAGAAAGATGGTACCCAGAGGGATAATCTTTGATCTAAGGAAACAATAACTCCATGCCAGTCAAGGAGTAAAATACACAATCTAGAGGAATCTTCTATCTTGACTCAGAAATTAGAAAACGCATACCTAGGTGTATGTGGGCAGTCATAAGGATGTGGCACTGTGATATCGATACCATTTCAGGCATTCCTATCCATGTACCAAATTAATAGCCAAGTGGTTCTCTGTGTATGTGAACATGTATGCTTAGGGCTATTGTTTTGTTTTTTTCCCCCTAGGTTCCTTTGGAAAAGTATGATATAAATTTTCAAAAAAATTTTTAGAAATGAACCAAAAGTTACCAAAACTAACTCAAAAGACAGTCTATAACAAATATTTAATGCTTCTAGAAGCTCTATATGGGTATTAGGCTATTAAAAGAACTATAAGAGCCTTATAGAGCAGAATAATACAGTATATGATTGCACAAAATAACCTTGGGAAACCTATTTAAATTCTCTCAAGAATATTAAGGCAACTCATATTATTCCTATATTCACTCCTTCATTGATGCATAAATTCTAAAATCCCTTCCTGGCCTTTGTCTTTTAAAATAAATACATGTATATATGTCTTCCAGTTTACAATAACAATCTTTGTGAGAACTAACGCACTCGTTTTGCTTCATATAGCAAACCATTTTCTTCTGCTTTATTTTTGTCATCTCAGAAATGGGTAATACCTGTCTCTGAAGAAAAATACAGCATATGAAGTATGAGCACACTCTCTAAGGATTATCTGACAATGTCTTATGATAGATTATTCCAGACAATACATATAACTGCTCTTATCATTCATCATCAGATCAAATGCATCATTTATACAGGGTTTATTTTTCCGTGAAGAGTAAGTTCCAAAAGAAGGCAATAAACATCACTGCAATTTTGACATGCATTACAAATGTCAGTGGGAAATATGTCACATGCTAGGCAACAATGCAGTGAAGAAATGGTATAAATGAAAATTGTAACTAACATTATTGCTTTTGCTATTGTTTAATATTTGATAAAATGAATGTATTATTTAACCCTGTATCAACTGAGAAGGCAATAATATCCTTAGGGACTACTATAAATGCAGTATCATTTGTTAATCTGCTTTAGGAGCAGGAAGAAAACTACATATAACTAGTTGCCCTAATCCATCCTTTTGAATGCGAAAATCTCACCTAGAGACCAAGTTAATACAGTAGTTGAAATAAAATGTGTCCTTAACATGACTTGTTCACAGTGATCTTGTATATTATTAAGTGATCTTCATTTTGATGTTCAACGTGTTTTTTAAATCACACTTTCAGTTCAAAACCTATAATCTAATATACCAAACCACAAGGTAGTTCATATAACAATAAAGCAGTAACAATTAGTATATACATAATGTAAATGGTTATACAAAAAAAATAGTAGTGAACTAGGAGTTTATTCAAAGAAGACAAGAGTGCTGATGCATAGGGGTACATGTACCCCAATGTTCACAGTAGTGCTTTCAACAATAGCCAAATTATGAAAACAGCCTAAATGTCCATCAACTGATGAATGGATTAACGATGATGTGGTTTATATATACAATGTAACACTACTTGGCAATGAGAAAGAATGAAATCATGCCATTTGCAGTAACATTGATGGAATTGGAAGGTATTATGTTGAGTGAAATAAGTCAGTCAGAGAAAGACAGATATCCTATGTTTTCACTCATATGTGGAACTTGAGAAACTTAACAGAAGACCATGAGGGAAGGGAAGGAGAAAAAATAGTTACAGAGAGGAATGGAGGTAAACCATAAGAGACTCTAAAATACAGAGAACAAACTAAGGGTGGATGGAGGTGGGGGGGAGGGGAAAATGGGTAATGGGCATTGAGTAGGGTACTTGTTGGGATGAGCAGTGGGTGTTGTATGTATGCAATGAACCACGGAAATCTAGCCCAAAAACCAAGAGCACACTTTACACACTGTATGTTAGCCAGTTTGACAATAAATTATATTAAAAAATAGTAGTGAGTGGCTTTAATGCACAACTATTTTAAGGGAAAAAACAATATTCATTCTCAAAAACTGTGCACCTTTTAAATGTTGTTGGACCTCAATATTTATTGAAGACCCACCAGGTCAAAAGCGCCATACAAATATTATAAAATCAAGAATATAATCCTTTCTTATAAGTATCTTCCTTCTTACCCTTTATTGTCATTTGGCCTCAATTTGTGCTATTATAATAATCTGTAAGAGTATAGTAGGGAGAAAAATCGTGGTAGAATGAGGAGGCAAGTGGGAAAGGCAATGGATAAAATATTTACTGTAAAGGAAAATACAAGACATAATTCCATAGACATAAAGAAAACAAAATAGGGCATCAAGAACAAGAAAGACTTATTGAAAAATACTGACAAAGGAAGCAAGGAAAGAGAACCTCAGCCTAGAATTTTTATGGAGGGAGTACAGTTCAGAGAAAACTACCTTGATCTACATATCCACAGAGAGACTAGGGCTAGGAAAAAGCAAGCAAGCTTTAAAATGGCAGTGAGAAAGGGGCTCACTGATTACACAGAACAATTAGTTCCCCTATATTCCCATTTCTCATCTCTATTCCTACCCCTACCATATTATTACAGCATCATAGAATGATCAGGAGATAGGTAATTAGATCTTGAGGGGAAATATGTTTTCTAAAGCACTGATCAAAATGGTGGGAAAACTAAGAACTAAGTTAATCAATTATTAGTATAATTAATATAGTTGTTGGTAACCCAAAGCAAAGCCCCCTGAATTCTGGCCTTTAGAAGCCCTAGAACAATGATGAACTGCTTACCCATGCTTCTATATTGTTTGCCATGGACAAACCCAAGTAATTCACCAAGAGATCCTTCTCAGGTTTTATATTGAATCATTCTTTTTTTTTTAATTTTTTAATGTTTTATTTATTTCTGAGAGAGAGAGACAGCCTGAACAGGGGAGGGGCAGAGAGAGCGGGAGACGCAGAATCTGAAGCAAGCTCCAGGCTCTGAGCTGTCAGCATAGAGCCTGACGCGGGGCTCGAACCCACGAACCATGAGATCATGACCTGAGCAGAAGCCAGGAGGCTTAACTGACCGAGCCACCCAGGTGCCCCTATATTGAATCATTCTTAAAAGCAAACATACAATCAATAATCAGAAGCCATTTAAGAAGAGAATCCTGCACCATTACAGAAAGCAAAACATATTTAATATATAATAGCAAGATTCCATATTAAAGACTAATGCCAGGATCAAAACACATTACAAAAAATCTTAATTATTGCATTCATTAAGAATATACTGCATTCCGGCAAAGGCAGTCCTAAGAGGAAAGTACATTGTTCTCCAGGCCTATTTCAAGAGATTAGAAAAAGCGTAAGTCCAAAATCTAACAGCTCAAATAAAGGAACTAGAGGCAGAGCAACAAGAATGCCCTAAACCCAGTAGAAGAAGAGAAATAGTAAAAATTAGAGTAGAGGTCGCTTCCGCAAACAGAACCGTGGATGGCTGTGTAGGTCTGTGGACATTTGAAGGAGACTTAATAGTCATTAAGTTGCACGTTGGGTCTTGAAACTTCTTTTCCAAAGTGTTAGTTAATGACCTTTTACCATCTAAGTAATCAAAAATGGAAAATTCTGCAAAAGCAGAGTGTGAAGATCTCTCTTGAAGAGGCAAAAGCATCAATACATTCAGATGAAAATGGACTTATTACAACCAACACCTCAGAAATACAAACAATTATCAGGGAATACTATGAGAAATTACATGACAACAAATTGGATAACTTAGAAGAAATGGACAAATTCCTAAACACACACTCACTAACAAAATTCACACGGGAAGAAATAGAAAATCTGAACAGACCCATAACGAGTGAAGAAATCGCATCAGTGATCAAAAATATCCCAACAAATAAGAGCCCTGGACCTGAAGGCTTCCCTGGGGAATTCTACCAGACATTTAAAACAGAATTAATCCCAATTCTTCTCAAGCTATTCCAAAAAATAGAAATCGAAGGAAAACTCCCGGACTCATTTTATGAAGCCAGCATCACTCTGATTCCCAAGCCAGACAGAGATCCAGCAAAAAAAGGGAACTACAGGCCAATATCCTTGATGAATAAAGATGCAAAAATCCTCAAGAAGATCCTTGCAAATCGAATCCAGCAGCACATAAAAAGAATCATCCACCAAGATCAAGTGGGATTCATTCCTGGG